>NC_056736.1:473304346-473306283 GCF_019279795.1 Protopterus annectens | reverse complement strand
TGATTCCTTTGGCAGGGTATCTACATGGTCAGTCTGCCCTACACATGTCCCCCAACTCTGCATGATTGCAAGGTCAGCTCACATCCCTTGGAGTTCACACACTGCTGTCACTATTGCTGTGGAGTGAGGGTTATGTCTGCCACAGTTCCTGAACCTGACTGTGTGCAGATACAGCCATTTATAGCATCCTTAGGAAAGCTGCTACAGTGCATTGGTGTGTCATGATGACAACCCCTCCCCACCGTTAGCCTTTTTGCAGATGCTTGACAACTATGGCCTACACGTGTGTCAGTTTGCAGTGTCCCAAACACTGAACAACATGTGTAACAGACTAGTCCCAGCTAATAAATGGCAAATGTAAAGGTGTACACTGGCACCGGCACAGTACAGATGGGGATTGTGGGCCTGAGGTGGGGTGAGGCATTGGTTGTGCAGCACATGTATCTTACGTGATACTGTCTGTAGGTTTCCAATGTGGTCATGGTACACTAGTACACATTGCAACGCATGACTTTTGGGGACCTCTGCTGTTATGCATACACTACATATAGAGAGGCCTGGCTGATGTTTCCTGTGGTACAACTGTCACATCTGATTACCCTAACTCATAGGCCACATGCTTGCAGAGTCCAGGCAATTGCTGACATGGGTACTGCACAGCCAGTACTTGCTAGACATTCCTGCAACCCCCCTCAGTGTTGTGGCAAGTTACAAGGCAGCCCACATGACCAGTTTGCTTCATGTGACATCATCTGTCTTGGATGGCCATCTGTTTATTTCCTACATCATTCCTGTCCCATACATCCTTGCCACATAAATGACTGTCTGCACTGTTTGCAATGGTATATGCAATGGAGAGGTATGGCTATATGTCCAGCTCATGGGTGCTACCTGTGGGAATGGAACCCTTGCCATGTTATGTAAGATGTGTGCAAGCCACTGCTACCTCTGTTGCAGGTAAGTGTGCACATTTGATGGCCAAACATCTTGGACATCAGACCAATATGTGATGTCACATTGGGGACATGTACTTGCTGAAAGGTACATTTCCATGACAAATGCATGCAGTCAATGCCTCAACAGCTGCTTCTGCTATATTTTATCTGGAGTGTGTGCACAGATATGCTTCCAGTGTTTGTGAAGGTATGTATTTCCCATATTTGCTGCCCTAACCTACGATTCCATATTACACGCTCATTGCTCATGTTGGGAACACATTGCAGGTTTTAAGGATTGTGGACCACAGTATTATGATATGGCGTAGTGTAGAGTTGTAACAGTTGCCAATTTAATACTGGTATATACACTGTTGTAGCACTGTATAACGGTGATGTTTCACACATGTCCCTACTGTAGGCCATTTGTACCACCATTATGTTCATCCCTGTGGACACATTTTGCAATAGCAGGATGTTAGTTATATTGCAGGTGTCTGACATACCCTTCAGATACACCATCATGGTCACCACTGTGATGCAGTGCAATTAACAGCAACAACACATGAACATGTACGGCATGCATTATGGGTAGGTGTGTTAGATGTGTGTATGGACTATACCATAGACATTACATGACCGGTGTATTGGCAAGCATGAACATAAACCATACTCACCAGCTACAGGCTGCTGCCTTGGTGGTATACCAGAGGGACCTACATAAGTGTGTGAGAGATGTGATGTCAGTTGCCACAGCTGTGGCATTGCTACAGGGTGGGTGCAGCATTACAGTACATCAACAGTACAAGTCCACAATACTACAGCTTATGCACATCTGTTTGTTACTACTACGCAGCAACAGACTATATATATGACATCTCAAATATGCATGATCTACCTGTACAGATGCAGCTGGATGTGCAACAATGGTTGACTGATGTGCCCTGTGGCCTTGCCTGCATGCTCCTCTGCTGGTGTGTGGGTAGCACCCACCTCCACTAT
>NC_056736.1:473256846-473299346 GCF_019279795.1 Protopterus annectens | reverse complement strand
CTACATCCATTTGTGTTTCTGACTTCATATTCCTGACTAAGGGAATGTTTCAGACTATCCTTTAACACCAGCAACTAGCTCAGTGTATGACAACACTATTTCACATATGGGCTTGTGTTCCGGCCTCTATCCTCCACCTACACACCAGGCTTTTTTTTCCATATGACATGCAGTAAGGGGTTGTTATGTAGTGGTCTGGGATTATGTCATGCTTCCATTCCTACCATCATCCAGTACTGTTGTGGGCCCCACACATGTTGTGGGATAGGGTCCATATATGTGTGGGTTTCACCTGCACAAAACATGTGTGCCCTTCTGCAGTCCAGAGGTCAGTGTATGTAACAGTGTTATATGTCCATATATGTCAGTCTATGGGGGTATGCACCATAAATAACCTAGGCTGTTACAACAAGTAAGGGATATCAGTAGTAAGCTGCCTTAAGGTACATGGCTGTACATTACCATTCATTTCACCTTGGGAACATTGCAGACCTGCTGCTTACTGCCATACAGACTGTTCTGTTTGTCAGTGTGATTGTGATGTTTACAGTTATGCATTGTTATGTAACAGATAAATCCCATTGTGTCAACTTAGGTCTTTTCCAGAATGGGATTGTGTACAGAGTGTAGTTAATGGCTGCTGGACTATACGTCTGTATTACTTACTGTTTATTGATTGTTATCCTGTGGCCCAGTCTGTCTTTACTGTTGTACTACTTGCAGGCCTTGGCCTGCACAGCAACATATGCTATGCTTTCAGATTACTGTATTAAATGATCTGCTTGAGAGTTGCATTAATCTGTTTGTATGTATTTCAAAATCTAAACAGCTATATGCCATGGCATATACAACTGTAATAGTGCAGAAATAAACTTTTTTATGTATGCAAACTTGTGTGTGGTGTCATATACTTTGACTTCTCTGTGGGTATATGTTTCAGGCAACAATTGTCTTTTGTATGGGTAACTCATACACTGTCCATTTGATAAGGTGGCAGCTGTAGTAATACTGTCTGTTCAGTATGGTGTGCACCATCTAAATATGTAACTTCCTATACATATCTCTATATGTGTATGTGTAGTTACATATATATAATATATATATATATATATATATATATATATATATATATATATATATATATATACATATATATATATATATATATATATATATATATATATATATATATATATATATATATATATATATATATATCTCTGCAAATATGTGTGTGTATATGTGTATATGTATCTTTGGAATGTTGGAATGTTTATTGCTTCCACATTGTACATTCCCTATGGTAGCCAGAGTGTACTGCATGACTGCATGGTATGTTATTGATACCTTTCTGACATCATACAGGTGGGATTGATTACTGTTAATGTCTTGTGGCCATGTTGTGTCAGCAGCTGGTATTGTATTTCAGGGCAGATCTGTTTTGCTGTGGGGGAGGGGGTGATATCAATACTTACAAGATGTATTTATCTCGGGCCCCCTCACCCCCATTAATGGTGCCTTCATTTATATATGTATTTGTTATGTTCTCTTTTATATCTATAGATATATATCTGTACATACACATATATATATATATATATATATATATATATATATATATATATATATATATATATATATATATATATATATATATATATATATATATATATATATATATATATATATATATATATATATATATATATGTATATATATATATATGTATATATGTATATATTTATATATATATATATATATATA
Organism: Protopterus annectens; assembly: GCF_019279795.1. Lineage (NCBI taxonomy): Eukaryota > Metazoa > Chordata > Ceratodontiformes > Protopteridae > Protopterus > Protopterus annectens. The sequence goes on along the minus strand of NC_056736.1, from coordinate 473,297,582 downwards.
TATATATATATATATATATACACACACACACACACACACACACACACACACACACACACACACACACACATCTACATGTAGAAATACATTTCCTGTACCATTGAATGACTGTGCTGGATGATATGCTTGTGAAAACATCAGGATTATGTGTATCTGAAATAGTTTTGTGGTAAATTGTATTGGCTATGATGTGCTGGGACCTGGGTTTGAGCCTTGCAGAGGCTGTTTATTTTGTTGCTGGGCAGAATAAGGGCCGTTGGATACAGATTGAATAAGGCAATTTCTAGCAGTTGTAAGTTGGTTTGTGCGGGTTTGCATGGAGGTAAGCACTGCTAACTTCCGGTTACAGTTTCTGATACTGATTTAGCTTTTCAATTGCTTAACCTGTGCAGGCATTGCTTACCCTCATGCAAAAAAGTTAAACCCACTTACTGCTTCTTAAATGTGCTTACTGCTACTTACTCCATGCTAATTTCTTTAAAATAAATGAAAAAGGGTTGATAGGACAGTGCTGAAAAAGAGGCACAAAGAGGGAAAGACAGTAGGGAAAATAGCTAGGGATGTGCAGGCAGGTGAATGGTAGGTCCATAGCTGCCCATTTCTTCTACAGCAACTGCTGTGCATACACAATGAATTTGGAGATAGATTTGGACACTCAAACCCCTGAGAGAGGGGTAAGGACAACAATATTATGTTATGAAGCCAATTAGACCAGATTACATGTGTCCAGTGGACATCTGTGCAAAATGGACAGCTATGTATGGTGTGAGATTTTTTGGGGGGGAACAGATTGCCCTTTTTTCAGGTGAGAGTGGGATGTTGGGGAGAGATAGTAGGTATATTTGGGGAGGTAGTTTGGGGAGGATAACAGACAAGACAGACAAGACAGCATACAGGGGAGGTATATGACACGTGGGGGTAAACACCTTGATGGGGAGGAGTGTTTGGAAATCAGATGCCCATGAGCCCCTTTGTGGAAACAGTGAGATTGAGGTCCCTACCCATGAGCAGTCACCACTGCATCTTCACAGCCCTGAAGGTGGCTGTGCTGGGGGCTGAGTAGGAGGGTCAGGCTGACCATCTAGTTGCATCACGTGGCCCTCAAGCTGGCGTAGCAGATCTCCAAACTCCCTGTGGAGCTCGCTACGCACCATGCCCCAGTCCTGGCGATGGATGATAGTATCCTGTCAGCGCCCGCTCCCGGTGTGGGTGAGCCCCATCCCCTGAGGCAGTTCCACCCAAAGGTTGTGCTGGACCAGCAGATGAAGGAGGTCACGGGCTGGGCCCCAGATGTGCTGGTGCCTGTTGGCATGGCCAGCTGAGGTGGGACAGGTGGGTCCACTGGGACTGGCCTTCCCAAATGTGCTATGGTGTTTCAATTTTACAACATATGTGGGTTAGTAATAATCAACACATTCCAGGATTAGGTATAGCAGCATGCACAGATATTCCCATTAATCCAAAACACCAGATATGGAACAGTTGCATAGCAAACAGAACACATGCATATATGGAACCACAGTGACCATTACAATAGCATGCAAGTACATTGATGGCAGCATGCCTCCAATGTGGGAGTATTTCAACAATGCACAATGTAGGACATATGTGCCAACAGTAGATTTAATTCAGCACCTACCGATTCAGTTGTGTATTTAGTTTATTGTTGCAGATATGGTGGGGTGGGGGAGAACTATATCAATTAACAACTTGCATATCCCTGTAGGTCTCATTACTTTTCTAGTCAGTGCTGTGATCTGCACCTTACAGGTTTTAGTACACTACCCTATGGCATTAGTTTGGACAGTGGTATGGATGTAGACAACTATATACATGAACTGAGTTTTACCTGCAGTATACACCTCTTACCTAGTATACCTGTGGAAGTATTGTTTATTAACACTACCTAACCATTTCTACACATATTCCCACATTCCAGGTTGATGTTATGCACATACCTTATTGCACACACTCTGGGCATGTCTTAACCACATGTAGGTGAACCGGGACATATTTTGACTTTTGCCCTCTTAAACCTTTGGTGAATTGTACAATGACAGGTTTGTTTTCATTGACATTTTACAAATTTGTACAGGCCTGACAGTCAGTTATATGACATGAAATGCTGCCTACATGTCAGAGATTAGTACACTGATATGCCAGGGGGACAAGGTAACAGCCGGCAGATATGGGCCAATTAGCTGGACGTTCTGGACAATTCTGTACACTTGTGGGGTATGATTCTGCATACAGCTTACTACCACTCCCAGGATTCGAACCATGGCTGTGTCTGCTAAAAATAAAGCAGTGTCCATCGCAGTTGAGTGTGCTATATAGATATTGCTGTGTATCATTTGTCTGATTTTTGTCTATAATTCCCCTGTGGTTTTAAATTCTGGCCTTGTAATTACAACACTCTTATAAAGGATTTCCTAGACAGTTGTATTATGTAGTACAGTGTGGGTGACAGTGATGAGTAATACCTTATTATTCAGAGCAACTGCAGCACTAACAATGCCATACAATACCAGAGTAAACAGTACCAGTACAGGATATCAATCTCAATCAATCACAGTGTTCATATCTGACAGACCTGTGGGAGCAATGTTTGTTAGCACTACCTGAATGTTGCCACACAAATTACCAGATTCCACATTAGTATTATGCACATACGTCTCACTCTGTTACTGTACACACAGCTTGACAACATGGGGGTGGAGATGGGACATACTTGGCTAATTGCTCTCATAACATTTTGAGGAGTTGCTAGAGTGACATGTTTATTCTTATAGATGTCTGACAATCAGTTGTATATCTTGTTTGCTGCCTAAACATCCGAGATCATCCCACTGATTTGCCAGGGGGACAGGCCGCAGATATGGGCCAATTTACTGGGCATTCTGGACATATCTGTAGAGCTGTGGGGTATGATTCTGCATACAGCTTCCTACCACTCCCAGGATTCGAACCATAGCTGTGTGTGCTAACAGTACAACAGTTCACGTCTCAGTTGAGTGTGCTATTTGGTTTATGTTTTCTGTCTTTTCACTGCTTTCCAAGTCACTCTCAGTTGTACTATATGACCTCCTGGAATTACAACAGCCATATGCAGACATTCCTACACATTTTATTTATGTAGCACAGTGTGGGTAATAGTGCTTAATACAACAGTACTGTTAAGCGATTGCAACTCTACATTACCATATTATACCAGAGTAAACACATGCAGTCCAGCAGTTAGACCTTTATGGTCAAGCTATTATGCTTTCATTTACATACAACCTATGTGAGACTCTTCTTGCTGTATTCTCTGGTCTATGCAGTACATGCCTTAAACAATACAGGTTTTATACAGGCAATTAACATACTACTACTTTTAAATTTATTTCCGATGACAGTACATGCACAAGTATTACTAACCTGCCTCGAGTTGCAACTGCTGCAATCTACAGACATGGGCATCCTGGTTCGCAGCCCACTTATCTGCCTCTGTGAAAGACATAAGAGGAATATTTAGCCATAGCTTTCCATAATATACATGAGCTGGCAATTATTGCACAGGTAGTGAACTGATACTTACACATGGCTGGGACATACCTCATTTTTATGTACTGCTGTGATGGCTTAGTGGTTCACTACTGTGAGTGTAGTGTACAGCGTCCTGGGTTCAAGACCTGCAAAGGCTGTTTATTTTGTTTCTGGTCAGAATGGCGGCTGTTCCATACACAGCGATTAAGGCACTTTTAAACAATTATAAGTGGGTTTGCATGGGTTTGCATGAAGGTAAGCAATGCTAACCTCTGATTAAATATACTTACAGAGCATTAGCTTCAATCTTGCTTAACCTTTGTGCGCATTGCTTACCCCCGTGCAAATGGGCTTAAACCCGCTAACTACTGCTTAAATATGCTTACTCTTGCTTAATAGTGCTTACTCCTGCTTACCCCCGCATTAATTTAGACAGTAATGTAAAATGTTTCTTGGGAAGGTGGTAGATTTGCAAACTCTATGGATTTATCATTCATTACACATTGTACCTTCGATTTGTATCCCTGATTCATGTGAACATATGCTGTATGGGGCACTTGTGTTTATCTGTGGATTTTACAACATTATGACAATGACACCTCAGATCTGCATTTAATGCAGTACTCCAGTTCACAAATATATGTTATTTAGTAGGTTATACAACAAAACATATTGGTCATAATGTGATTTTACATGGAAAATGGAATGTACTGGAGTGAGACTCGCACCGGGAATGACTGCTCGTAAGGTGAATACTCCGCCCACTATACTATTTTAGTACTGCATCATTTGCATATATCTTGATTTTTATCCTCTTGTGCCATTTAAGCTGCAATAAAAGTAACTAAGCGATGGGCAAACCCATGCACATACAGTTAAATTGTATCTGTTTCATAAAAAAAAATGTGTTTATATTTCATATTTTAACTATTGCTCTTATAAACTTGGGGGGATGTTGCTGGGGGTATGCGAACACCTATGAGTGGTCTCACTCATTCTTAGTCCTAAACTGCTGTTCTTGATTGCAGGGACATGTATATTCTGAGAGCTCTGCTCTCAGACATGCCCCATGCACTTGTACATGCTCTGTGTCCGTTTAGGAGCTCAGGCAGCGTGCCTTCATTAATATGCCTGGTGCGCTGCCATCCTGCTCCAAAATGGCTGCTTCTGTGCAGGACTAAGCTAGTCCTGCATGGAAGTATAGTGCATCTGGGGGTATGTGATGTGGTTGCAGCACTGTCAGTCAGGGCTGACAATATACCAAATGGGGTAGTCATGGATTACAGTGACTAATACCCATACCTTTCAACCTCTTAGCACAAAAAGTCTGGAGTCCAAAAATAGGGACAGATTTAAAAAAAAATAATCTTATAAACTTAGAAACTTATTAGAATAAATGTTTTATGATATTATGCATTTTCTGAATGATTTGAAGTCTGAAATTTCAATGTCTGTTATTATTAAGTGGTGTTAGTTCTCAATATTTTGCCACAAAACCACAAATTTTATGAGGAATAGATAAAAATAGGAGTCAAAAATCTGGTAAAATGTATCAGCTCTGTCTGCATTAATATAAAATGTATCTTTTAATTTTCGTCCTTGTTTGCAAGATGTGTTGCTTAGTGCAACCATGAGAAATAGAGGAATGAGCAACAGGTTTCTCTGTGTTGTTGTGTAACTATTCTGGGTTTGACTCCAGGGTGTACAACCTTTCCTTCAGTTTTTATGGTCCATTTTTGTGTGTTACCCTGAGAATGGAGGAAATATCAATTTTGACTATACTTACCTTATTTATGCAAAGGCTTGTGGAGGTGCATGGAGGTACACATAGCTCCTCATAGTGTACTAATGAGCAAGTAACAGGTGTGTTTAATAGGTGCAAGTTATACCATAAACAGGTGAATTGCATGTCAATCAACCAATCCAACATGATGAAGCTATTCAACAATGTATAAAGTATCCATGTAGCCTACATCTTGGTTTTTCCTTTATCCTTCAATACCACTGGAGTAGAGAAAAGGAAATTTTAACTGACACAATGCTAGGGCCTACTGCAGCTATTCTATATCTGCACTACTGACAACAGGCCTAGGCCAAGAAGGAGAAGAGTGTTCAGGCCCAGGGTAACTTTCCAGGTACTACATGAGCTGGAGATTGTAAAGCACTACAGGATGGACAGGGACACATTACAAGAACTCTGTGAGCTCTGACACCCTCAACACAGAGCCAGATCCAACCAATAGGAACCCATTCCAGTGAAACTAAGTCATGTGTAGTCCTTAGAATATCAGTTACCTATACCTTTCAAAGATCAGCTGGGGACAGGATGTGTGTGTCATAGGCATCAGCCTCCAGGATCCTTCACCAATTTCTGGATGTTATGCTCATACATGCCAGTAAGCACATATTTTTCCCCATTTTTCTGAAGAGAAGGGCAGCAATATGGAACTGTTTTACAATGTAGCGCACTGCCCTGAAGTACTGGGTGCCACAGATTGTACTCATGTACACATTAAGGCGCCACCTGGTGAGCAGGGTAGAATCTACATTAACCACAAGGGAGACTACTACATCAACTGCCAAGTTGTGTGTAATGCCCAGGAAATTATCTTGAATGTGTATGTGGCAACCCTGGCAGTTATCATGACTCCTATATCTGACACACCACAGCTGCATCAGATGTTTACTAGAGTGGGGATCACACAAGGGCCATTTACTGGGGAATGCTGGCTATGCCCTGGAACTGTGGCATATGACATCTATCAGAAGTGTACACACACATGGAAGAATGCCATAATGAGGCACACGCTCAAACTAGAAGCATAATACAGCATGTGTTTGGGCATCTGAAGTCATGGTTCCAGTGCCTAGATATATCCGGTGGAGCCCTTCAGTAGTTTACACAAATATTCCTAGTATGTGCTATGCTCTACAATCTAATCCTGCAGAAACAGCTGCAGCAGGATCAGCAAGTGGAAGGGACACACATCCCCCCACCAATGCCTAGATCACCACAGCCACAGTCAGGGAAGGACTTGGAGGAGGAAACCTCAGCTGCTGTCCCTGTAGGCAGACATGGGAGTGCTCAGTATGCCCTTGCTTTCATTAAGAGACAATGCATAGCACATTCACTGAACACCTAGGGACCTAATACCCTTCTCCAACTCACATACATATAGTAAAATTGAAGCCAGGCAATTCACACAACCTTTACCTTCCCATGTATTGGTTGTGTACTGCTTGCATTAGACAGAATCAGTCCTGAACTAAAGATGTGTCATCTGCTGCATTTGCAAGGAAAGTCCTAAACCGAGAGTGTACTCTTTAATAATAGTATGGCATATGCTTGTATTTGCTAACTTGGTACAGTAGGCAAGTAAATAGCGGTGGATTTGTACAAACAGTACCTTAACATGTGAGACCAGACACATATATTACTTATATTTTTCCATTAGTAATTAGTAGGCCTCAGGCATGAAATATTCATACCTCTGAAGAAGTCTGATGTTTCCTGCATGGCCTCGGTTTAGCACCATACATTTGTACTGGTAAAGCATTGAAGACAGAAGTTATAAAGTCATGATACAGTTTCAGACTTCAGATTTGTTTGTGTCATACCATTAACTGAGCTTTTCTCACCAAAAAGAGGGGTGTACCCTTGTTCCTGTCATAAGAGTAACTCAGCTATGCTACCCCCAAAGGAACAGTATTTGTGTGCTTGTGCCATCCAACCTGGACTTCATTTGTTGGCAAAACCATATCATATTATTCCCAGTTAATATCCTCTCACATGTTAAGGCCAATGATACAGAATGGCTTACACACTGCATGTGCTAGGTAACTGATAAATGATCACGAAATACAAAAAGATAACACAGAGCTGTATATTTGTAATCATAATTATGACAGGTAGAGTGATCACTAACTGGTCTATGTCCAAATACAGTAAAGAGAATTAAATGTACAATTCACAGCTGATGGTTTTATAGCAATGCACATTCTGATGCAGTTCTGTGAAGAATGACTTTCCATTTCATGGATGCAAAGCTGTTTGTGGGACCAAGAGGACTAAGGCATCCTTCCTGTTTTTGAAGCTGTGTTGGTGTGAGGGTTCAAATCCTGACCTATGTAGAAATTTATGATGCCTAGTATCAAATTTTAATGTGCTTTTAGAGATTTTGTGTATGTGTTCCTTAGTTTTAATATCTTTTCCTATTTGCCTTTCAATTCCAGTTTTGCGGGATGAGCCGCATCCCAAAAACATGTTTGGCTAAGCTTATCTTGTTTGCGTGATGGGCAACATTGTGGAAAGAAGGGAAAACCAGATTACCTAAAAAGCAGACACCCAAAAATAGAAATCAGATGCATTCAATTAATGCTCTTAGCCATTGCAAAATGCCAGCCTGGAGTACAGATTGGGCCAGGATATAGCAGCAAGCCTTAGCAATATGCCTTGTGTTTGTGCACTGCTTCCTCAACTGCAAACAGGCCTAGCTCACATGAGTGTACACTTTGTTAACTTTCACACAAATCCAATGCTGGTTGCACTATGGAATTGTAAATATGATGTTTTATTATTGCTGTTTATTGTCCATTTCCTTTGTATGACATAAAACTACATGTGGAAACATTACAAACTAAGGACACAATATAGTATAATATAATATAACATAATATAATATAATATAATATAATATAATATAATATAATATATTATATTATATAATAATATATGTTACAACAGTAATAATAATAATAATGTTATTTACAATACATTCATTTGTTCCCACCAAACCACTCTAAACATGTACTATAACCTTAGGGTCTCATTACCTTTTCCACACATATATCAGCCACAGTACAAAGTGTTATACATTATTCCCTGGATTCAGCAAGCTCTGCATGGAGTGCCTGAATAGGGCAAGAGCTGCTGCACGCAATATGGCCGACGAGTGATCCAGGAACGAACTCCCGAGATGTGCATGAGCGCACCTACACTATTCCCGCATGGACACCACTGCTTTATGCTAATTACCTCATTTGCTGGTGAAAAACATGCAAATGAGGTGAGTTAGTGATCCAGGAAGCAGGCAAGCATCTGTGCAGGAATAGTGTAACCGACAGAAATACATTTGGTTACTAACCGAATACGTTTCTGCAAATTACAAAATGGAGGCATGACAGCTCAAAATAAAGCATGTATTCAATGTAGTAGACATGACAATGACCAAATATATGACCAATGGCATGTAAAATAGTTGCAATTTTATAAAAAAAACAAGTTTATTTTTTTTTTTGGCTGTTCTTGGCCGTTTACGCGTAGGGCAGTGGTGTGCAAATGGGATCGCCCCAAAAATAAGAAAAAGAGGGGAAAATAAGCTTTTATACCCAAATCAGCATTTTGCCATAATAGTTAATGGCATGCATAAGACAACAATACCAGGGAATAGTGGGTGCTAAGGGGGAAAGCTCATTGTGAGTGTGGTAACTATGAATTAACATTCTGGTTTATGCAAATAGGGGGACTGATACTAAATCACAGATTTCCTCTTAGTGTTAGCTGTTAGTGTATGACCTCATAAGGGGATGTGTCATGCATGCTGTAAGCTTAATGGAGCTCTGTGGCCCATGTTTGACCTTAGCTAAGCACAGATAAGGAAGGGTGTGTGTCTGAGGCTGCCTAGCAGTATTTACATTGCCTAAATGGGTGTTCGTGCTGTGCACCGGTTTTTAAATAAACAAAGAAAATAAATAAACAGGAAATAGCAGCTCTGTTCACATCTGAGCACTGGGTATGCACTGCGCACCTCGGGGCTTCAACGGGAAGGCAATAGAAAGAGAAAACAGCAGTAGAAAGGCAATCAAAGAGAACTAGCATAGCTGTCAGGTGAAATGCATCAGAATCAGCCAATTACGCAGGCATCAGCCCAGAACACTACTATTAACTATGCAAACACCTTTCAGTCTGGTTTTTCACACAAACTCTACACCACTGATGTACACAGATGGGTAAATTTTACCTGACAAAACTAACAAAATGTTAGGAGCTGCTGTTGCTCTCATACATCAATATGTGAAAGAGGCTGAGGGTGGTGAGGATGTGAATCCTGATGACCATCCCACAGTGAGGAGGAGGAGAAGAGTGTACAGACCCAGGGTAACCTACCAGGGGCTACATGAGCTGGAGACAGTGGAGTGCTATAGGGTGGACAGGAACATTCTACAGCAAATTGTTGAGCTGTGCCGGCCACGCCTCACACACAGAACCAACAGAGGGGAGCCCATCCCAGTGGATACTAAGGTATGTGTAGGCTTAAGAATACTAGCCACAGGTATCTTCCAAAGGACAACTGGGGATATCATGGGGATCTCACAGGTATCAGCATCCAGGGTACTCCACAAGTTCCTGGATGCCATGTCAGCACATGTCGGTGAGCACATATATTTCCTCAACACCCCTGAGGCATTGACCAGCAATATGTGTCTATTCCACCAAATAGCAGAATACCCTGAGGTAGTGGGTGCTAAAGACTGCACGCACATACACATCAATGCACCACCCGGTGAGCGGGGTAGGGTCTACATAAACTGCAAGGGCTTCCCCCCATCAACTGCCAGGTCATGTGCAATGCCCAGGGCATTATCTTGAATGTGTGTGCTGGCAGCCCTGGAAGCTATCATGACTCCCACATCTAGCATATGACAAAGCTGTACCAGTAAATTGCCAGTGGGACATCCCATATGGCCACCTAGTGGGGGATACTGGCTACGCACTGGAGCTGTGGCTAATGACATCCCTCAGAAATGCACACACACCTGAACAAGAGCTCCTTAATGAGGCACACACACAAATATGAATAATAATATAGCATGTGTTTGGGATGCTCAAGTCACAGTTCTGCCTGGATACATCCGGTGGAGCCTTGCAGTACTCTCCAATCTACATGTACACAGATTTTCATAGTATGTGCCATGCTACACAATATGATCCTGCGGAAACAGCTGCAGCAGGAACAGCAAGGGGCAAGGCCACACAGCCCCCCACCATTGCCAAGGCCATAACAGGCACAGAGTGACTCAGAGGAGGATCTACCTGAGCCTGCCCATGTAGGCAAAGGAGGCATGCCCAGTATGCCCAGGCCTTGGCAGAGAGGCAACACATAGCACATACACTGACACTGTAGGGACCCAGAGAATGACACCTCCCTCCGACTCGCACATTCAGTAAAAGGGATGCCAGATATGACACTACATGTGCTTTACCATGTATATGGAGTGTACTATGTGCATTCGACATAGTCAGTCCTCTAGCACCGTCCTGAATACTGGCCCAGCCACAAAGTAAGTCACTCTTCCTATCAATTACTGAGTGGGGTAGTATGTTCTGATAGTTGTATCTATGGTATGGATGTGAGCATGCAAGGGAATTGAGTGGCTGAATGGGATGGCAGCAGAAAGTGGACACCTATATGGGCAGCATGAAATCCATAATGAATAATGGTGTCAACATACTAGGCAGTACTAGACAAGGTGACAATTCCCACTGCAGTACATGTGGTAGCCCAAATGTGCGTCCATAGGACACACACATGCATGTCAGTGAGGCTCACATACCCACCACCAGCCTCAGCCAGCAGGACAGGTGTAGATGACCATAAAGAAAGGCTGGGCTAAGGCCTCCAATTGATGGCAATGGTGAACAGCCCCCCTCCAGACCTACACAGGCAGATTATAACAGGTCTGGCAGTTGTATGTTAGTTCTGAAGAGTAAGAAGTCTGAAACTGAAATGTAGGTCAATAAAACCTAAGATCTGTACTCTACTGATATGCCTCCAGTCTGCATGATAGGTCAGAATACAATATGAAATAGAAGCCAACAGAGTACTTGAAATACCAGTACAGTCATAGCAAATGATTAAAGTCGTATGTAGAAATGCAGTAACATGTAAGTGCGAGGAGTAATATCAGTGCAGCACAGATTACCTGAGCTGGCACAATCTACAGGATAGATTGTTGCATGTGTACAATATGTAGGGGTCTGTGTGTTAGGTTGTTGTGTGTTCAATATTGTCTGGAAGTGGTCAGCATGTAGGCATGGAGAATTGTGTTTCGGTGGCCTATGGGCAGTACTGTGGTTAACAGGGTCATGTTACGACAACTGCAGTGCCAACCACAATGCTTCTCAGCAATACCCATGTCAGCAGTCATCCATATTCACTGTCTACATGTCAATATCTGTCACCATCTGAAAGCTGGACATGCCATGAATGTGGGCCCATACATACACACCATACACAGGTGGAAGTACCCTAGACAGAGTGCATAAAATATAACTGTCAGCTGCACACAAGTTTGGAATTGTACATACAGGTTAGCAGCACATTATTTGTCCGTGTAGTATGGAACACTGATGTAGTCTGGCCAATCACTGGCAGACCACAAAAGGCACAGTTATGAAGTAATGAGAGACTGCCTATGTCCCCGCACAAGGCAGCATAAGGGGAATGTCCCAGGTATATCTGTGAGTCAGCTGCAAGTAGCTTCAATATCACACATGCATTCAGCTCACCCCATCATCAGCCACTTGTTTATCACAGATCATATCCTTGCTGTTGGGAATGAGTACAGAATGACCCCACATCTGTATGGGAATACCCACAGAATGCAGCATGCTGAAGAGGTGTCCTGTGCAGGTGTGTCCCTAGCTGTAAGCAGCACCCTGCCTGCATCAAGAACAATGGATCAATATGGACAGGAACTATTGCCATTAACACCACACACACTTACCGTGTCACCCCAGGGGAATCCACTGGCTCACAGCCTGGGAATGTAGGAGTGACAGAATTAACTGGCCTGCTACAGATGGCCTGCATCACTACCAAATGGCCTACAGTTCTCTGACAAAGGCCTGTGCCTCACCCATAGTGCCAATGTATGGTATCTCATGGGATCCCAACTAACAACCTAACACAGTCAACGGAACACAAATGCAAGGCCATGTTGCAAATCCCAGTAGCATACCCCCCATGACCTACTGCATGAACTGTGGACCAATCCATAAATACCGCTGGGATGAAAGGCCAACTATAGGGATACTTCTCAGATATTGCTCGCATAATGTTAGACAGAGGATAGAATAACAGAGTGGGGGGTATAGAAGCATGGACGTCATGGAGTATGTGAAGTCTGAAACTCTGATGTGTGCCCATACTACCCCTGCCTGCAAACTCAGTAATGGATGGCTACAAACCTGCTCATAAACTGCAGTGTGAAGGAGAACTGACCAGATATATCAGCCCTGTTTCTGGGTAACCTGGGTGAATCTGTACAACTGAGAGGTATGGCTACAGCAGGACATGGCCATTCTGTTAAATCGATATATGTACAAGAAGAGGATCCTCAGCCACCGTAGTACCAAGGTGCTGGACTACTTACACAGACCCATCAGCAAGTGTCTGCAGCTTCTTCTTTTTTTGGCTTTTCCCAGTTAGTGGTCACCACAGTGGAACACCTGTCCGCTCATGATTGGCAGTGGAGTTTTATGGTGTTGAGTTGTCAGCCACCGGGCCAACCTTCCACAGAAGGCACACACATGCACACACTCACACTTAGGGCCAATTTAGAGTGTATAATCCACCTATAGCATGTCTTTGGGATGTGGGAGGAACTGCAGTACCCGGAGGAAACCCACGCGACCACAGGGAGGACATGCAGACTCTGCACAGAAGGCAGAGGATCAAACCAACCGAAGACCCTCTTGCTGTGAGGTGACAGTGCTAACCTCTGCACCACCATGGCTGCCCTCAGCAAGTGTCTGCAGCTACCCCTCCAGAATAGCAGGAGTGTGCAAGAATGTGTAGGGTGCGGACCACAATACTGGACTCAGTTTCATTCATCTTGTATTTCCCAGGAAATAACTGTGAGCAAATAATTATATCTGTCAATAGTTGACATAATACATCACAGTGTAAAACAGTACATATGTTTGAATATCTCTGTTAACACCAACCATGTAACACAAGCAGCACAGACAGTAATAGTTACAGTATGCCCCTATTTGTCGCCCATTGTGACTCCATATTGTCAACCTATCTACAGATATCCTGCCGAAACAGGTCGCTAGCTGTATGTGTAGAACACCAAACCCTGGACTGGAGTAAAACCCTACCTGGAATGGATTCACACACTCAATACAGAAGGTTATACTGGGCATGCTCCTACACTTAGAGAAATTAAGCCCATGTCTGACAACACAGTGGACTATACATATCTGTCATTCGCATGTTTGTGTACACACACCAACTTGTACACATTTATGCTTCACACACACACATTGGATAGGAATATTCACACATATCCAAGGCCAACACACTATAATATGTTAAACATACACACAAAGAGATGTGGGGAACAGAGAAAAAGACAGTGACAGAGAGAATTCCATTATGAGGCCTGCCCCACCCATTACACATCCAATTGGCCTATATCACATGATGTGCTGATGTCAATCACTGTAGATATTCCTTTTGCTAGCCCTCAGCCTTATAGTGTCTGTGGTATTTGTGATAACTGTGTAATATGATAGTACAAATCAGTATTCATGCAGCATTTGTATACTCAGTCCTGTCAAATGTAAAGTTGTGCGTGACTGTGTGTGTGTGTGTGTGTGTGTGTGTGTGTGTGTGTGTGTGTGTGTGTGTGTGTGTTTTTCCAGAGGAATGATTTATAGTCCATTCACACACACACACACACTGCACTTCCCATTGCCCATGTTAGCACTCCTACTGATGTCAGTCACCTTGAAATAACCCTTTGGCCAAGCCTCAGCCTTGTACGCTATGTGGCACTTGCAATATGTATGTAATACTATAATATACCACACTAGTTAGGTAGAAGTTCTAATCCCAGAGATGACAAGTGTGTGTGTGTGTGTGTGTGTGTGTGTGTGTGTGTGTGTGTGTGTGTGTGTGTGTGTGTATGTGTGTGTGTGGAGATGAATGATTTTGAGGCCATTCACACTCACTACACCTCCCATTGCCCTACTTTAGCATGACTGCTGATGTCCGTCACCTTGAAATAACCCTTTGGCCAAATCTCAGCTCTATAAGCTATGTGGCATTCACGATAATTGCATATTACTGTAATATAGCATACTAATTAAATAGGAGTTGTAATCCTGGTCCTGGTAATGTGTGTGTTTGTGTGAGAGACGGTGTGCGTCTTTGTTGACACCTGATCTTTTGGACATTCACACTTACTACACTGCCCTTACTCCTCCTTTAGCACTGCTACTGATGTCACTCACCTTCAAAGATACCTTTGGACAGCTCTTCAGCATATAAGCTCCATGGTGCTTGCGATAACTCCAGAATGCCATAGTGTATTAAGATAGCTAGGTAGGAGTTCTAATCCTGGTGCTGGCAACAATGATAATGTGTCTGTTTGTGTGAGAGAGTGTGTGTTTCTTTGTTGACACCTGATTTTGTGGACATGCATACTTACTACACTTCCCTTACCCCTCTTTTAGCACTGCCGCTGATGTCACTTACCTTCAAAGATACCTTTGGACAACTTTCAATGTGTAAGCTCTGGGGAGCTTGCAAAAACTGCGTAATACCATAGTATAACAAACTAGTTAGGTAGTAGTTCTAATGCTGGTCCTGGCAACAGTGATACTGTTTGTGTGAGAAAGTGCGTGTGTCTTTGTTGACACCTGATTTTTGTGGACATTCACACTTACTACACTTCCCTTACCCCTCCTTCAGCACTGCTGCTGATGTCACTCACCTTCAAAGATATGTTTGGAAACGTCTACAACACGTAAGCTCTGTGGCGCTTGTGATAAATATGTAACACTGTAATAGCAATACATAGCTAGGTAGGGGTTCAAAACTCTATACTGGCAAGTGTGTGTATGTTGCTTGCATGTCATCAGTATCCTGTGTGGGTGCTGGGGTGATTGTGTATTAACAGGATCCATTGCGGTGTGGGTTTTACTACATTATTATATTGAGGACCTATATGTCCCAATGTCCACATTACAAGGCCATCAGTTGTCAAACACTGTAGAGGTTGTTGTAGACAATCCACAGCCATAAATGCCTATGGCCATGTGCAATGACTATGTGATGGTATGGATTAGTGAACAATATAGCCATGGATCATACAAATACACACTTGGCTCTTTCTCTCTTCCTTTCTTTCTTTCTCTATCTCTCTCTCCCGCTCTGGTAGATGTGGAAAAATACATCTGTTTTGCATAGGCAGCAGCTTGACTTTTGTAGGTAATGCTCAAGATCAGCTGATGGCTTGTGCACAAATTGGAGTTCCCACTTGCTAATTGCATATGGAACAGCTGTGGTATCATAGCTATAGCCAGTTACATGGAAACACACTCCTATAACTAAAAACTTCATGTGGGTGTTGGCCCTTTTCCTTCACTATGAGCAGGACTTCATGTGGGTGTCTGACAAACAGCATCACAGAGGTTAGTTGGAAATACCTCTTACAACAAACACTGTGGAGACAGGCCAACAAACTGGAGGGGGATGTTTCAGACATGGGGACAGAATGTAAGTATTGCTGTTCTACATTTGAAGTAATGTTGGTTTAACAGGGTTTGTGTAGATATGGCTGTTCTGCATGATTTAAAGTCTAGCATGACAGTGTTGTGTGGTTGAGAAAACTTTCACCTGTAGGGCTATTTGCAGACTGGCCAGAGTTTGGAGTCTTACGTGTGGTGAGTTACTCACACATTTTCTATCTTTATAAATGCAGTAGCATACTCTGGTGATTGCAGTCAGTAAATGGTAACATCCATGTCTGTTACTGACTTCATATCCCTAAGAAGAAATATCTTACACCAGACCCTGTTATACCAGCAATTTTTCTCAGTTTATCACATCAATATGTCAATATTGGCCCTGTGTTTGTGCCTCTGTCCCCCAAGTCTGTCACCCTTTGTCCATACGTCATGCAGTAAGAGGTGGATATGTACAGTATATCATTATTTACTGACATCATTCCTGATATCAAGCCAGTGATATAGCAGACTGACAGACATGTTATGTATAGGAGGCCTTATATTTGAGGTCAAAACCTGGACATTCTGTTGTAGTCTGTACAGTAGTGAGGTTTGTGTACTTATGGTGATTATTGACAGAGTGTTAGTATTGTGTAGCAGTGTATTGTGAGTATGTTATTTGGCCTGTGTACAGACTGGGGTAGATGTCAGTGTTATTGGTCCTGTTCTATCTGATGTTGCATGCTGTGCTGGTCCAGTTTCCGGTACCCTATCAGCTAATATGTTTGTAGGGCCAGACTGAGACATGTCCCATACCACAGTCAGGCATCAGACTACACTGTGAATTGAGCCAGTATATGGTGGGTTAGTGTGTGGTAGCAAATATGGTGATGGGTTTTGTTCACACAGTCCAAATACTGTACTATTAATTAGGCTTACCATACTGTGACTGTGTTGAGATTGGGTGTGGGTATGCACTTTCACACTGGTGTCTGTTACTCCATGCTGTTATGCGCCTGCTATATTTGCAATTACATGTGTATTCCCCATAGGTAAATTGGGTTAGTGGTGTGGTAGTCTGCCTGTAGTTTAGACAGTGCTTGGTGACATGACTAGCAGCTCAGTGTATTCACCCTAGTGTGATGTTATGTCCAGATATTTGTCAGATGTACTGTTGCTTGGCCACCATACATGTTGTGTATTTCTGATAAAGCAGTGGGATGCTGTGAAGATGTATGTCACTAACTAGGGGGAAATATGTGAGCTTGGGACCTCTGCTCCTCCAGTTAATATGTGTTAGGACAGACAGGAGGGTGTGAATGCATCAACTGTGTGAGCTTATCTACTCCAGTATTTGTGATATATCACCATTTTCGTGGCTTTAAACACCCCCTTTGTCAGGCTTGGTTCACAATTATTGCACTAAGGAGTTCTGTGTATACCTCTCGACTGACCAGATTGTTTCAGACTGTACAAATTTATTGCTCCAATTTCTGCTGTATTACACATGATGATATTGTGATTTGTGTGGTACTTCACTATGATGATTTATGATGTTTGTCAGTAACTGATGGCGTACATGTCAGTTTCAGAATAGCCTTCCTTCACAACATGTATGTTGACACAACCCCTGTTACTGTAGCAACATTCTACATTTGTAACTGCAATACTTACATTACATTCCCTTGCACTAAGAGGTTGAGAGTTATGGTGCTGAGGTATGACTCCACTACATGTTATGGGCACATGTTTTATATATATATATATATATATATATATATATATATATATATATATATATATATATATATATATATATATATATATATATATATATATATATGTCCATATCCTTGTTATGTGTAAACATTTGTGTTGTATATACCTTCTCAAATGTATCCCACTATATTTATCTGATATGTGCATATTTAGATATAAAAACATGACTGATTCAACACTATTTTCATTAATAAGTAGTAAACAATTGTAGTAGTCAAAGCAGTTGTTCACTACTATTTAGTATGTGTACTGAATGATATATTTGAAAAAGCAACAGACATTTTTACGGCTTAGTGGTTAAATGCTATGACTATAGTCTAGAGGGTTCTGGGTTCAAGACCTGCAAGTACTGTTTATTTTGTTGCTAGGCAGAACAAGGACTGTTAGATACAGAGTGGTTATGACAGTTTTGAGCAGCTTTAAGCAGGTTTGCGTGGGTTTACCCAACAGTAAGCAGTGCTAATGTACGGTTAAGTGAATACGCGCTTACTCTGTGTCCTTCGCTTATCAGTGCACAAATCTGCTTTGCATTTACATTTAAGCAATACTTACACCAGCTCAGCATAGCCCAGCCCTGGCAACCAGTGATCACATAATTTATTGAACTCTCAATAAAATTAGCGCTTTCGGCAGAAAAACATACACCGCCTTCATCAGATTACACAGCAGAACTGAGGAAACAAATTTTATACATTAATGCAAAATAATTACCCAATGGATATCAAGTGCATTATTAAATAAAGCATTGTCATGACGACCTTAAAGCTAGTTCAGCCACCCAACAGAAATTTCCAATCTGTTGTCAGATACAGGAAAAACATATGAAAACAAAGATCTAAAATATGTTTCTTGTTCATTATGTTATGAATAAATCAGAAAAATGTCTTCTGAAACGCTTAGTGAACCTTATTTAAGTTTTCAAAAATGCAAAAAGTCTTAAGGAAAATTGTTATATAACAAGGACGAGTATACATCACTTTCCCAAAAGCTAACTGGTAAATCACATATAAGGTGGCATCAATTTAAGTGTCTCGCTGACTTGCCAGACTCTAACATTAGCTAAACGGGGCTAACAATCAAAAAGTTCCAAAGATGCCACCCAGCTTACCTTGAAATATAAAAATATGTAAAGATACATTTCTGTATGTAATTTACAAAATAGCCTTATATTTTCAGATGAATTCCTTTACCATTAAATAATAGTATAAGAGAATGCAAACACTAAATGAGCAGATAAGCCTATGAAACTGAAATGACACATATGCACAATACACCCTACAATTTATGCATTCATCCAAAGGATAAAGCCGAACAAAAAGCTAAACTCCCAGTACTAGGAAATACTTGCATTTATCTATTATAGGCTAGCCATTTCAAAACACATTTTATAGAAAGAGCCTCATTTATACCTGGTGCTGAGTGTGCTCTAGTGCGAATTTGCCAAAGAAGTTAATCTATTTTGCCAATGTCCCCCTAATGTCCGTGTTCGTTGTTGTAAGATGGCAAAGCTGAATACATGGCCATATTATCCCCAATATGTCGAAAGCAAGTTATTTTCATCATTTTTAGAAACAGCATTCATGTGCTCATATATCCTAATTTTAAATTTGCGCTCGGTTTTCCCTATATAGAAAGCCTTACAATGGTTACAAAGGGCCACATAGACCACTGACCTTGTTTCACAATTAAAATGACTACTGATCTTATATTCTTTACCATTAATGGTACAACAAGTGCCAACTTTAATGTGCCTACATTGGCTACATGCCCCACATTTGTACATCCCATGTGGTCGATTGGACATTTGCTCTTTCTTAGATTTCTCTAAAATGGATTTAAGATTATCCCCTCTTCTATAAGTTATTTTGGGTTTTTCACCCAACAGGGTGATTAGTCCTTTGTCATGTTTAATAACTTCTCAGTTTTTATTGATAATTTCTTTGATCTGGTGAAAATCCAGAGAGTAAGTGTGCAAAAAACTACTACAATAATTATTTTGTTTGAATTGGGTAGACGCAGGAATTTCTACTGTTGTTAAAGAAATATCAAGATTGTCATCCAGATCATTAATACTTTTAAAAGGAAGCAAAGGAGAAAAATACCCTTCTTCACGTTTGCAAGAAACTTCTGAGATAATATTATTAACCAAATTCAGTGGGTAACCCCTAGATAAGAACATGTCCATCAATTTACTACATTCCATTTGGAAATCACAATCATCTGTTACCATCCATGCCGCTCTATTTGTCCCTTTATGACAGATCTTTTTTGATGGTATGGATGGTTACTTGAGAAATGTAGTAGGGAATTAGAATAAGTAGGCTTTCTATATATAGTACTCTTAAACCTGTTGTTAATAGTATCCTTAGATAAAAGGATGTCTAAACAATTTATTTCAGTGTCAGCAATTTGATATGTAAACTGAAGAAATTCTGTCATGCTAGTCATTCTCTCTATAAAACCAGGAATGGTTTGTTTATCCCCTTTCCAAATGCAAAAAATGTCATCCTGGTACCTAGTGTAGCAGGTGACATATTGTTGAAAGATCTCATCTTTAAATAGGAATTCATCCTCCCAGTAAGCCATTACCGAACCCATTGCCACCCCTGATGTTTGTAAGTAAAAATTACCTTCAAAAGTGAAAAAATTGTTCTTTAACTGTAATTCTAGGAGGGTCTCAACTAGGTAGATAGTATCCCCTTGTGTGTTTCTAGCTGACAAGAATTCTCTAACCCATGCTAGACCAATGTCTTGAGGAATGACCGTATATAGGTCTTTGACATCTATTGTCAGAAATACAGCATCAGTGATATAAGGTTGTTTACTAATATCCTTCAAAAAGGACCAAGAGTCCTTACAGATATGCTTGACACTTCCTATAAGAGGCTTCAAGATACTGTCTACGAACTTAGCGCATGCATAGGTGATGGAACCTCTGCCATCAATTATAGGTCTAAATGGGGGGGCTTGTAATCCTGCAACTTGGTGTACCAAAAAAGGCAGGAATTCTTGGGGCAGTCATCTCCAGATATCGAAAGGTATCTGAATCGATGAATCCCTCCAAAAACAAGTCGTTCAGAATTCCATAAATTTTTTTGTATGCACCATGTACTTCATTCAGTGATACTTGCCTATAACCATATATTCAACATATTTGTAATGGTCCATCAGCACAACCCCCCCTCCTTTGTCAGGCTTCATGCTCCGGACACTACAATCCTTCAATAGGTGCAGAAAATCCCATTCCAGCACAGAAATATTGCTGGAATGTTTTTCTTTGTTGTACATAACATGATTTTTTATGGCCCATAAGTCTATTTCACACATTCTTTCAAAAGTCGACAAAATAGGGTGAAGGGGTGGGTTGTAGGAGCTAGACACTTTTAAACTTTGAAGGACCGAAGTGTTATTTCCCATCAGGAAATTTAAATTTAATTTCCTGACATAAACTTTTAAATCAATCATAGTTTTACCTATGTCCATATGTTGAGTGGGAACAAAAGTAAGGTCCTTAGCAAAAAAATCAACCGGTGTATGTTTTTCCGCCGAAAGCGCTAATTTTATTGAGAGTTCAATAAATTATTTTATTATTTCAGCCTTCTCTTATTGAGTTCCAGTTCGCCTAGGTGCTTTAACCAGTGATCACATTCCAGTCTGATAAAATAGCAGGGTAATGACATCTTTAATAAGTGCATTTAATTCCATGTACATAGCATGCTTCTATGTGCTGTCATTACAGTAGCAAGGGGTGTGAGCATACTGTATGGGACACCTGAGTATACACGAGTAGTACCACAATCTTTTCTCTTTGTATGTGTTTCAATCATGGGTTGTATCCCAGGCTATATGCAGTCACACTTGCATGTATTGTATCATTACATTATTACTTTTAACAATGCTTTTCCAAGTAAGAGTAGATTGCAGATTATAGTACTGGAACCATACACCCCTGCATGCAAAGCTGGACTCTGACTACTGACTATCTTGTTCTTGGTGTTTGAGCTGTATGTTTTTAAATATCTCCTATTGGATATTGATCTGATATGTTGATATTAACTGCAGACTACTATGTTTTTAGGACATGTCATTGAGGACTGCTGTCATGTAGTAATGGCATACCTATCAGTTTCAGATGTCTATCTGTCAAAACATTCATCCTAATATATAACCTGATGGCTAGCTACTTTCTGTCTGTCCTCTGTACAGATGTGCAGATGTCAGGTATTCATATTGGCTTCTTACAGACAATCTCTGTTTGACTGACACTGACATGTCTGCCCAGCTGTGTTATGAATGCCACAGCTAGGAAACTCCACTCTATATGCACCACATGCCATGGATACCTCTACCAGACTACCACAGTCAACAGAAGATCTTTGGGTACAGGTCCCTAACCCAGAAACTGACCATGTTATGCAATATATGTTGCATACATGTCAATTGGAGCACTTCACTGGCTGTCTTCAAGAGGAAATCAGATGAGTGGATGTTGAATGCAACTGTCACCCTGGGGATCATTCAAGTGGCATCAGTTGATAGCCTGGTGACAAATGTCAGGTGGCATGATACCAGTGTATTTGCATGCCATACTCTTCTCATCTCTCCATGGACATTAGGCTGGTACACACCTAGGAACACCTGCACCTATGGACCTCAGTACTGACAAATGTGTTTGTGTGCATGACTGAGCATAATAGTGTATGTGTGTCTGTAAACTTGTAGTTGAAAATATTCTTAGGGCTTTCTCACCCACTACACCCCTCCCATTGTTATACTTAGAAAAGGCTGCTGCTTTAATTCACATTAAATGTACCTTCTGACACTCTTCACCCTATTGGCTACCTGGATCTTGCAGTACCAGCATAACACTGTTCTACAAATGGGTAGATCGGCATGGATTACACTCTGAGTCCTGGCAAATGTGAGTATGTGTGTGTGTATGTGTGTGCAGTTGTGTGTGAGTCTGCATATTTCTAGGAGACAGCATTCTGGGGCCACATTCTCCAAATACACTTAACCTTGACATACTTTATAAGGGATGGTGATGTTGCTGACATTAGGAGAGCCATGACAAAACCTTCACCCTACTATCCCTGTGGCATGTGCAATAAATGTATATCCCTGTAGTAGCAATAATTAGATAGACAAGGGTTTGTATTGCAGTCCTGGTCAATGTGTGATTGTGGGTATGTCACAGCATTATCATGGGTTTCAGTGAGTACAATATCCAATGTGGGGTGGGGGTGCTGGGTATACTGTCTTTACACCATGGTACCCCCAGTACATGTCCCAAGGTCCACTCTATGAGGAATGCTATCCAGCCCAATGATGCATGTGCTGTGTGAAAAAACTCTGTAACAGTATGGACTCACTGACAAGGTAGTCACTCACTGACAAGGTAGTCATCACTGCTAAACCCAGGTCTGTCAAATGTGTCTATGACTGTATGTATTTGTCAATGTGTATATGACAGTATGTTATACTATGTATTGTCCATTAACACCCAGTACATCCCCCATTGCCATACTGTACAAGGCCTGGAGATGTTGTTTAGTTTACAGGAAGCTCGGGACATACCTCACTCTACAAGCTCTGTGGTGTGTGTAATTAAGGCCAAACACATTAATAGTAATAAGTATCTAGGTAGGGGTTCTACTCTCAGTGTTGCCAATTGTGCATGTATGTGAAGGGATCTACTTTAGTTTGCAGAAACTATATTTCCCAGAAGATTATTTGTCCAAGAACTAACTGACAAATGGTAACATTTCAAAGCAATCATCTTGTGGAAATGTATTTAATCAAAACTAGTACTGGATATGTAAATGCCCTCTTCCCCACTGCACAGCTGTACAATGATATTGGAGTTGGTATATATAGTTGGGTGTGGTTGTTGTGGGTACAGCCACCCACAATGGGGTTACTGTTGTGGGTATCCCCCCACTTATTGTGTTGTTATACTATACATTTTATGTTAAGAGGTTAAGTAGTTGTTAATCACACTAGGTTTGGTTCTACACAACCCTACACCCTCCAAAGTAGGGGTTGTGCCCCTCACACCAGCACACCTATGTTTACTAACTCCAGTACTGCACTACATTTGGGAGGAGGGCATATACCCTGCCAGTACCATTTTTAATGACAGTAAACTGGCAGACTGATTATTTACTGATGTGATCTTTTGGTAATTTGGTCTTGGTGGAATTACATAGGCCAAAATGAGTTCTCTGCAAAATGAAGTACAACCATATGAACAGTATTCTCTGTGTATTGCATCAAGACAAAAGACTCTGTGTGTGTATGTGTGTATGTGTGCGTGTGTGCGTGTGTGTGTGTGTGTGTGTGTGTGTGTGTGTGTGTGTGTGTGTGTGTGCATGTGCGCGTGCGCATGTGTGTGTGTGTGTGTGTGTGTGTGTGTGTGTGTGTGTGTGTGTGTGTGTGTGTGTGTGAGTGTTATTCACAAACATTTGGTGTGTGCCACCCAGTACACTTACCATTGTCTACTGAAGAAGAGCTGCTTACATCAGCCACCATGCACTCACCTGCATACACCCCTCAGACCTATTAGCCATGTGGCACATGCAGTAACTGTTATATAGACTTGTTACTTGTGTTCAGCTGTACCTGGCATATGACAAAGTCAATGTGTCACCACAGTGAAACACCCCTTGTAGGAAAGGACAGCAGACCAACATCCTCCTGACACATAGACACCTAGAACACAAACAGAATACATTATGGAGACCACAATCAGTCAATGTTAATAACAGCTATAATGCATCATGGTTCAACAGCTACACACACTGATATGTAAGCATTAAACATTCCAGCTGACAAAATGTTAAACAGCATTACATTGCTAAATGTAGTACATTCATCTTGTGCATTAGAACCATATTAGCATGTCCCTGCATTGATGGTATGGATGACAGGGATGTGGCACAGGTATCATCATATGCACAGGGTGTGGTGTGGGTTTGTCAGAGGCATAGGCTGAACCATTTGGTTGAATCACATGCGTGTGTTAGTGGGTTCTTTATTAAATGGGCTGTGCAGATATGGTATGCTTAGGAATGGAAGTGCCCTAGCTGTGCTGGGGATGTGTGTGTGTATGCATGCGCACAGTTCTGCCATGTGGCTAGCCTATACAGGTGTATGTTAGACAGCTGTGGACCGTACATGGCAGGGTGTACAGTTCACCATGTCTGGTGATGGACACGGGAACAGCGCCTGCCAGGGGTTGCATGGGCACTACCAGGCAGAAGCCCAGATATGGGATATGAGATGTTGCACGTCCTCGTAGACCTCCACCTGTTGGTGTTGCTGACCTAGGTCCACATGGCCAGCATGCTACTTCCACCACATGGTCTACCACAGACACAACATGGTCAAGGATTCCCATCATCTCACCCAACTGTCTATCCATGACCTCTGCAAAATAATTGTGGATATCTACAAGATCATGAATGTAGTCATGTACAACAGGAAGAGTAGCCCTCTGCAGCCTCAGACTACCTCTGTTGTAAAGTTGCATATGTGCCTGTGCCTCCATGATGGCCCAAAACATGCATCTGGTGGCACTTTTGCCAGGGTCATGATGGTCAGCAGCCCTCTACGAGCACTCCCGATCATCTACCTGTGTGGGACCTCACCAGTCATCCAGCTATGGCTGCTTTCCACAGACACACTTGCCATAGTCACCACACTTTCCTGTCACATGCCACCACCCACCAACTGTCCCTCATCTATGGCCACTGGTGATGGGGTATGCATGGGCATGGTGACTTTGTGCAGGAATATGGTGGATAAAAGTGGGATATGAACCAATGGCACAGATTCAATCCCTGGCAACCCTGCCTGTGCCTCACTATGCCTATCATCATTGTCAGAGTCTGTATGGACACTAACATCAGTTTGCCTGCAGGAGGGACCCTAACCCCCCTTGCCACCTGTGAGAGGCAGAGAAGAAATGCAAATTAAGACTTGAACATTATGGTTTACTTCTACACACACACACACACACACACACACACACACACACACGCACACGCGCACACACACACACACACACACACACACACACACACACACACACACACACACACACACACACACACACACACACACACACTTACAGGTGAGGTGGCACAAAGATATTACACAGACCTCTCAATACCCAACAGTCAATGTGCATGACATGTGGAACTCAACAGTATGCACTGCAGCCCTACTCAATCCTTGTTACCAGCATTATGCATCTCTGTGATGTATGAGTTGTGTTAGTAGGTGATGCCCCTTCCCCTGGAACACACTGCACCTATGTACACAGTATTGTTGTGCACCTGTACCGCACACTGGCATGTATTGTGCACCATACCTCACAAGTGTACCCACTATTACTGAATGTGTATATGTGTGGCAGTTATGTTTGCTCTGTTGCTCACAGCCCCTATGTGTTTGACAGATACCTGGGATGATATGAGGACTGATGTCAATAATTAATGCCTGACCTTTGATTTGCAGATCTCCTCATCAGCAGTGTATGTATGTGCAATAAAATCTGGTTACACTGACAACCTTCAAAGCTTAACGTGGATATGACGAGTGCACACACCCTTGTTGACATGCCAGCCTCTTCTATGATATGCAATGGGGCCACAGTACTGCATTTGTTAACATTACACACACCTGATATGTGACATATGACTTTTGCAATCCAATACAGTATCAGACAAATGTGTTAGTTGTGCAGATGCTGAATGAGATGCATACAATATGTGGGTTGCATAAGTGTGCACACCCTTAACACGGTGGTTTGTTGAAGCACCTTTTAAGTGAACTACAGCAGTCACTGTTCTTGGTAGGGGTATACTAGCATGGCCCATCTTCACTTACCATTATTCGGTCACTCTGCCCTAGATAGGTCCCCAACTTTGCCAGATTGCAAGGTCAGCTGATATGCACAGCCCTTGGAGTTCACACAGTGGCTTCACTATTGCTGTAGAGTCTGGGTTACGTCTGGCAGAATTTATAACCTTGCCTGTGTTCAGATACAGCCATTCTTAGTGAGCTTTGGATGTATGCTTCAGTTCACTGTTGTGTTTCAAGCTGACACCCCTCCCCATCCTCAGCCTTATTGCAGAGGCCTGACAACTATGGGCCACACATGAGTGTTATTTTGCAGTGTTCCAAATTCCAACCTCCATGTCTACCAGCCTAGTTACAGCTAATGAACAGCAACCCTAAAGGTGTACACTGGCACCAGCAGGCTAAAATTGGTGATGGTGGCCCTTAGTTGGAGTGAGGTGCTGCTTGTGCGCCACATGTATCTTTATGAATACTCTCTGTAGGTTTGAGTCTTGGTCTCATGACACCATTACACATTGCAACACATGCCTTTGAGAGACTTGATGTTATTCTTATATTACCTGTACAGAGCCCTGGATGATGTTTCATGTGGGTCAACTCTTCTGTCTGATTACCCTAACACACAGGTCACACTTATGCAGAATCCAGGTGATTGTTGACACAGGTACTGCACAGGCAATACTTGCTAGACATTCCTGCATGTCCGTCAGTGTTGCTGCATGTTTCTGGACAGCCTCCAGGACAAGTTTGCAACATGTTTTGTCATCTGTTTTGGATGGGCATCTGTTTATTTTCTACATCAATGTTGTTCCATAGTTCATACACACATAAATGACTGTCTGCACTGTTTTCCATGGTATATGCAATGGTGAGGTAAGGCTACTTTTCCTACTCCTAAGTGCTACCTTTCAGATATGGGATCCATTTCATGGTTTGTAAGATGCGTGCAAGCCACCATTGCCTCTTTTGCAGGTGAGTGGGCAAATGTCATGGACATACTTCTTGGACAGCAGACCATTACTTGGTGTGACATTGAGGCCCTGTACTTGTTGGCAGCTGTGTACTCAAGAAGAGTGAATGCTGTCAATACATCACAAGCTTCTTCCACAATATGTTATTTGGAGTGTGTGCACACATATGCTTCCACTGTTTGGTAAGATTTGTATTCCCCATATTTGTTGTCCTAACATACGATTCCATATTACATATTCATTGCTCATGTTAGGATCACATTACAAATTGTAAAAGGTGTGGAATGTGGTCTGCCGTTGTTTATATTAGGAACAGTTGCCATTGTAATTGTGGTGTATACACTGTTGTATCCACTGAATAAGGGTAATGTTTCAAACATGTCTCTACTTTAGGCCATTTGTCCCACCATTATGTTCCTCTCTGTCCACACATCTTGCACTGACAAGTTGTTAGTTATACTGCAAGAATCTTACATACCCTTCAGATATGCCACCATGGTGACCACTGTGATGCAGTGCAGTTAACACCAACAAAAATGAACGTGTACAGCATGCATTATTGGTAGGTGTGTTAAATGTGTGCATGGCAAATAGCATGGCCATAGCATGGCTGGTATATTGGCAAACCTGAATAAAACAACTCCATACTCACCAGCTACAGACTGCTGCCCCAGTTGTATACCAGAGGGACCTAAATAGTTGTGTGAGAGAAGTAATGTCAGTAGCCACACCTGTGGCATTGGTACAGAGTGGAAGCAGCATTTCAGCACATCAACAGTACAAACCCACAATACTAAGGATTATGCACATCTGTTCATTACTACACTCCAGCAACAGCATGTAAATACTTTACAGATCAAAATGGATATGCAACTGTGGTCTAGTAATGTGCCCTGGGGCCTTACCTGCACTCACCTCCACAATGCTGTTTCAGCCTGTTGGCTTGTCTGGTGGGCAGGTTCCCCAAGGCTGGCGAGGAGCTCCTCAGCATATGTCATTGGGGGCTTGATGGCATGACCCCCACCTGTGGCTAGCTGGTCCTTCCTAACAGAAGCAGTATGCTGACAGGCTTTGCAGATTATATAAGTGTAATGATGCCGCACCTGTTCATAATTTCAGTTGAGCAGGCCGACATCATCTACCCTGTGGACAGCTCATTCCACAGGGCTGCCCTCTCCTTCAGATCCTGGGCCCTGCGGCCAAATAGTATGCCATAATGCTGGATGATGAATTGGATAATTTTGTCATTCTCAAGGTTCATGAACCCTGTCAAATGTTCCCAGGGCATAGTACCTGGAAGACATAAACAGGAAAAAAAGTCACACAACCTCATACGGTTGTCCACATGCACATCAACAGTGGATATTACTTACAAATAATCCAGAATACACCATAACACTGTCAGCTAGTATGGCTTTGACATCTTGCATTACACTCCTGGCCCTGACTTGTCCAGTTCCCCCAATGTTGGACACTTAAAGGCATAATCCAGTATTCACCATTCATTTCTGTGTAGAGGAATGACAGTGGTCATCTTCCATGTGGATGGTGTGTGGATGGTGGCAAGTCTGTGCTTGACTGTGTTTGACCATTGATGTGGGCAGCAGTGTGGTTGATGTGCATATCCCCCTGTACAAATGTTGTAGACAGGGTGCCACTGTTCCCACCTATTCTGTCTGATGCAGGTTGCCTGTATCCATGGCATGTGTGTATGAGGTGTGCTTTACCCCCAGTACAGGTTGACTTGTGTTGCTGCCTCTGAGACCACGTACATATGTGGATATATGGTTGCAATTGGCCTTTGTGGTTTGGATATGTCTGATTTTTTGTCATAGTCAGCTTTCCAGGAAGTCACCTGTGAACCTACATGCTTGCTCAGATAGAGGCATACTTGCTACCAAGTTGTGGTCTGTGCCTATGTGTCCCTGTACAGCCACTATAGCAACCTATTATGTGCTTTATGTCTTTCTGCTGTCCACCAAGGGGGGTTACTCTATCATTGGTGGAGGCTGGTTGTACCGGTTAGGTACTGCTGATTCCGTATAGCTACAGTGGTAATAAAGTGTACACACCCCTGTTACAATGAATGGTAGTTGTGCAATTGAAATATGACCCCAGAAAAACACGTCAACACAATCCCCACCTCTGATGTGACCTATAGCCTGCTCAGGTCAATAGGGAACATAATCTGTCCTGTGAAAATATATGGGAATTAATACTCATTACAGTAAGCCAGCTGAATATGTGTGCACACCCTTACACTGATATGTTGTGTAAACACCTGCTGAGATGATTACAGCAACCATTTGTCTTGGTTTGTACTCTAACTTCATATCACATCTTCACTTGGCAATGGTTGCTCACCTTCCATGAAACAGCATTGTTTCTTTTTCAATAGAATTGTACAGGTTATGGGTCACATTTGAGGTGAGAAACATTTTGACATGACTTTCTGTGGTGTCATTGGCATACAGAGCACAGACCTGGCATTCCAACATGGGGTGTGTACACTTTGATATCCAGTATATATGGGTGTTGATATAGCTGTTAGTGGTAGGCATGGACAGTGGGTCATAACACAGTTGTACACTTCTCTGATTACTACCTGATAAGCATGCCTACTGTAATACCCACATCAGTGCCATGGCAATGCAACAATCAGTAGCAGTACACATTTTATTTTGTTGTATGCAGTGACAGTGATATTACACACATGTACAACATGCACATCCTATTTTCTGGACTGCTTGTGATGCATGTTATCAATTCTGTGCCTTTCAGCTGAACATACGCATACATACACATGCCCAGGGGATACCTGGAATACACTTGTGTTCTCTATCAGTATGGCACACTGTATTTACAGTCTTGCATCTCAATCATACAGCTCAATCTGTTATACCAGGACTTCTGGGCATTAATCCACATCACTGGGTGACAAAACAGGAAAATGAATTTTGGTAAAGTATTAATATAGCTGACATAATACAAGTATATGTCTATGTGACTACAGATATCTGTCACAACTGTGAACACTGTCCAGGAGGACACTGTACAGTTGAATGTTATTAATTCAATATATCACATGCATTTTAACACACACATCTGCAACAGTGCTTTACTATTCTCATGTTCCATATAGACACCCTTAACACGGTGGTTTGTTGAAGCACCTTTTAAGTGAACTACAGCAGTCACTGTTCTTGGTAGGGGTATACTAGCATGGCCCATCTTCACTTACCATTATTCGGTCACTCTGCCCTAGATAGGTCCCCAACTTTGCCAGATTGCAAGGTCAGCTGATATGCACAGCCCTTGGAGTTCACACAGTGGCTTCACTATTGCTGTAGAGTCTGGGTTACATCTGGCAGAATTCATAACCTTGATTATGTTGAGATACAGACATTCTTAGTGAGCTTTAAATGTATGCTTCAGTTCACTGTTGTATTTCAAGCTGACACACCTCCCCATCCTCAGCCTTATTACAGATGCCTGACAACTATGGGCCACACATGAGTGCTATTTTTCAGTGTTCCAACTTACAACCACCATGTCTACCAGCCTACTTCAAGCTAATGAACAGAACCCCTAAAGGTGTACCCTGCACCAGCAGGCTAAAATTGGGGATGGTGGCCCTGAGTTGGCGTGAGGTGTTGCTTGTGTGCCACACATATCTTTATGAATACTGTCTGTAGGTTTGAGTCTTGGTATCATGACACCATTACACATTGCAACACATGCCTTTGAGAGACTTCATGTTATTCTTATATTACCTGTACAGAGCCCTGGATGATGTTTCATGTGGGTCAACTCTTCTGTCTGATTACCCTAACACACAGGTCACACTTATGCAGAATCCAGGTGATTGTTGACACAGGTACTGCACAGGCAATACTTGCTAGACATTCCTGCATGTCCGTCAGTGTTGCTGCATGTTTCTGGACAGCCTCCAGGACAAGTTTGCAACATGTTTTGTCATCTGTTTTGGATGGGCATCTGTTTATTTTCTACATCAATGTTGTTCCATAGTTCATACACACATAAATGACTGTCTGCACTGTTTTCCATGGTATATGCAATGGTGAGGTAAGGCTACTTTTCCTACTCCTAAGTGCTACCTTTCAGATATGGGATCCATTTCATGGTTTGTAAGATGCGTGCAAGCCACCATTGCCTCTTTTGCAGGTGAGTGGGCAAATGTCATGGACATACTTCTTGGACAGCAGACCATTACTTGGTGTGACATTGAGGCCCTGTACTTGTTGGCAGCTGTGTACTCAAGAAGAGTGAATGCTGTCAATACATCACAAGCTTCTTCCACAATATGTTATTTGGAGTGTGTGCACACATATGCTTCCACTGTTTGGTAAGGTTTGTATTCCCCATATTTGTTGTCCTAACATAGGATTCCATATTACACAGTCATTGCTCATGTTAGGATCACATTACAAGTTGTAAAAGATGTGGAATGTGGTCTGTCATCGTTTATATCAGGAACAGTTGCCATTGTAATGGTGTTGTATACACTGCTGTATCCACTGTATAAGGGTAATGTTTCAGACATGTCCCTACTGTATGCCATTTGTCCCACCATTATGTTCCTCTCTGTCCACAAATCTTGCACTGACAGGT
This sequence comes from Protopterus annectens, assembly GCF_019279795.1. Classification (NCBI taxonomy): domain Eukaryota; kingdom Metazoa; phylum Chordata; order Ceratodontiformes; family Protopteridae; genus Protopterus; species Protopterus annectens. The sequence goes on along the minus strand of NC_056736.1, from coordinate 473,265,284 downwards.
TGTTAGTTATACTGCAAGAATCTTACATACCCTTCAGATATGCCACCATGGTGACCATTGTGATGCAGTGCAGTTAACACCAACAAAAATGAACATGTACAGCATGCATTATCGGTAGGTGTGTTAAATGTGTGCATGGCAAATAGCATGGCCATAACATGGCTGGTGCATTGGCAAACCTGAATAAAACAACTCCATACTCACCATCTACAGGCTGCTCCCCCAGTTGTATACCAGAGGGACCTAAATAGTTGTGTGAGAGAAGTAATGTCAGTAGCCACACCTGTGGCATTGGTACAGAGTGGAAGCAGCATTTTAGCACATCAACAGTACAAACCCACAATACTAAGGATTATGCACATCTGTTCATTACTACACTCCAGCAACAGCATGTAAATACTTTACAGATCAAAATGGATAAGCAACTGTGGTCTAGTAATGTACCCTGGGGCCTTACCTGTACTCACCTCCACAATGCTGTTTCAGCCTGTTGGCTTGTCTGGTGGGCAGGTTCCCCAAGGCTGGCGAGGAGCTCCTCAGCATATGTCACTGGGGGCTGGATAGCATGACCCCCACCTGTGGCTAGCTGGTCCTTCCTAACAGAAGCAGTATGCTGACAGGCTTTGCAGATTATATCAGTGTAATGATGCCGCACCTGTTCATAATTTTGGTTGAGCAGGCCGATATCATCTACCCTGTGGACAGCTCATTCCACAGGGCTGCCCTCTCCTTCATATCCTGGCCCCTGCGGCCAAATAGTATGCCATAATGCTGGATGATGAATTGGATAATTTTGTCATTCTCAAGGTTCATGAACCCTGTCAAATGTTCCCAGAGCATTGTACCTGGAAGACATAAACAGGAAAAATAGTCACACAACCTCATACGGTTGTCCACATGCACATCAACAGTGGATATTACTTGCAAATAATCCAGACTACACCATAACACTGTCAGCTAGTATGGCTTTGACATCTTGCATTACACTCATGGCCCTGACCTGTCCAGTTCCCCCAATGTTGGACACTTAATGGCATAATCCACTATTCACCATTCATTTCTGTGTAGAGGAATGACAGTGGTCATCTTTCATGTGGATGGTGTGTGGATGGTGGCAAGTCTGTGTTTGACTGTGTTTGACCATTGATGTGGGCAGCAGTGTGGATGATGTGCATATCCCCCTGTACAAATGTTGTAGACAAGGTGCCACTGTTCCCACCTATTCTGTCTGATGCAGGTTGCCTGCATCCATGGCATGTGTGTATGAGGTGTGCTTTACCCCCAGTACAGGTTGACTTGTGTTGCTGCCTCTGAGACCACGTACATATGTGGATATATGGTTGCAATTGGCCTTTGTGGTTTGGATATGTCTGATTTTTAGTCATAGTAATCTTTTCAGGAAGTCACCTGTGAACCTACATGCTTGCTCAGATAGAGGAATACTTGGTACCAAGTTGTGGTCTGTGCCTGTACAGCCACTATAGCAACCTATTATGTGCTTTATGTCTTTCTACTGTCCACCAAGGGGGGTTACTCTATCATTGGTGGAGGCTGGTTGTACCGGTTAGGTACTGCTGATTCCGTATAGCTACAGTGGTAATAAAGTGTACACACCCCTGTTACAATGCATGGTAGTTGTGCAATTGAAATATGACCCCAGAAAAACACATGTTAACACAATCCCCAGCTCTGATGTGACCTATAGCCTGCTCAGGTCAATAGGGAACATAATCTGTCCTGTGAAAATATATGGGAATTAATACTCATTACAGTAAGCCAGCTGAATATGTGTGCACACCCTTACACTGATATGTTGTGTAAACACCTGCTGAGATGATTACAGCATCCATTTGTCTTGGTTTGTACTCTAACTTCATATCACATCTTCACTTGGCAATGGTTGCTCACCTTCCATGAAACAGCATTGTTTCTTTTTCAATAGAATTGTACAGGTTATGGGTCACATTTGAGGTGAGAAACATTTTGACATGACTTTCTGTGGCGTCATTGGCATACAGAGCACAGACCTGGCATTCCAACATGGGGTGTGTACACTTTGATATCCAGTATATATGGGTGCTGATATAGCTGTTAGTGGTAGGCATGGACAGTGGGTCATAACACAGTTGTACACTTCTCTGATTACTACCTGATAAGCATGCCTACTGTAATACCCATATCAGTGCCATGGCAATGCAACAATCAGTAGCAGTACACATTTTATTTTGTTGTATGCAGTGACAGTGATATTACACACATGTACAACATGCACATCCTATTTTCTGGACTGCTTGTGATGCATGTTGTTAATTCTGTGCCTTTCAGCTGAACATACGCATACATACACATGCTCAGGGGATACCTAGAATACATTTGTGTTCTCTATCAGTATAGCACACTGTATTTACAGTCTTGCATCTCAATCATACAGCTCAACTTGTTATACCTGGACTTCTGGGCATTGATCCACATCACTGGGTGACAAAACAGGAAAATTAATTTTGGTAAAGTATTAATATAGCTGACATAATACAAGTATATGTGTATGTGACTACAGATATCTGTCACAACTGTGAACACTGTCCAGGAGAACACTGTACAGTTGAATGTTATTAATTCAATATATCACATGCACTTTAACACACACATCTGCAACAGTGCTTTACTATTCTCATGTTCCATATAGGTATCCTAGATTTACAATGCAAACATGTATAATACTCATATTCACAGGTAACATATGGATATGGGCAACATCCCATTAACTGGCCTAGCAGTGGCACAGATATGACTGTTTGACAGACACTCTAGTGGTTGCCATATGTGAGCTGTCCTTTCCCAGGGTGTGTCAGGCTCCTCAGCTGTGACTCGGCCTATTCACCTCTTAGAGCATCACATGTGGACAAAGGCTAACATTAGGGGGAATATATAGGGACAGATCATAGATATGCCTATTACAAACCTATGAAGTTTGTAGCATGATATATTTCACATTACCATGACTGTTCTGAAGGTGGTGGGGTCTGAAATTTTTGTGTCTGTCATTACTTCATTACTTCCATCTCTAGCTATTTGCCAGACTAATATAGATGCTTGGAGAAACAGAAAAAAACATTATGATGACTAAATCTTGACATTCTGTGAAGATCTACCCAGTTGACAGGTATGGCCCACTGCTGACAGAGCCAGATGCTATGTCCATAGTATTTGTTCAGCAGGACGTCATTACAGCAAGTATTGATGGCACATATACATCTTTCATAATCATCTATCCCATTATTACAGACCAAGTACTACATTCAATTACAAGCTTACATATTTCACATACCTGGTTTATTTTTATGTTCCTTCTGTGTACAATTTGTCTTCTTGTTTTTTATTGTTTTTAGGTTTAGTTTATGTTGTTTCTATTTTTTGTCTCTCTCTCTCTCCACTACTAGGATCAAGCTGGTTTGAATAGGTTGCAGCATGGCTTTTGTAGGTCATGCTCATGTTCAAGTGATGGCCTCTGCACCAATTGCTGTTTCCCACTTGGTAACTGCATGCAGGCAGCTGCGTAATTCTTCCAATAACCAATGTCATAGCAACCCAGTACTATAAATAATTACATAATGTGGTTGTTGTCCCTTTACCTTGCCTGAATTAATGACATCCTTCATGTGTGAGGACAGCAGTGTTACAGACAGCAGGTAGGAATACCTCTTACAACAAGACTTGTGGACACAGACCAACTACATGTTTGTACAAGGTTCCAGACCTAGGGACAGTGTGTGAGTATTGCTGTTATATGCATTGAATACTGCTACTGGTCGCGGTGGTGGTGCTGCGGTAGCGTTGTCACCTCACAGAAAGATGCTGTCTGGTTCGATTCTCAGCTAGAGCGTCTTCTGTGTGGAGACATGCGTGAATGGGCGCACCTTTGTTGAAGGTTGTGCATCAGGGCTGGTAACTCGGCACGTAAAAATCAAATACCAATCATTAGCGGATCGGAGTTCCGCTGTGGCGACCCCTAACCGGGAAAAGCCGAAAGGCACAAACAAACTGCTAATTTTACAGGGCGTGTGTGTAAATGCTAGTTTTGCATGAAATGCAGTTCGTCTGCAAAGCTCTCAACTGTGGGGCTATCCACATGATGGCCAGAGGATTGGTCGTTATGTTTTGTCTGTTCCCCACACAGGTCATGCCCTTGACAAACAGTGGCATTCTCTCTGTTGATTGCTATCAATACATGGCAACATCCATTTGTGTTTCTGACTTCATATTCCTCAGTAAGGGTATGTTGCAACCAATCCTGTAACACCAGCAGATTCACAGTGCATAACAGCAATATTTCACATATGGCCCTGTGTTTCAGCCTCTGTCCTCCACTTATATACCAGGCTTTGTCCAGATGTCATGCAGTAAGAGGTATGGTCTATCATGATTTAGTGCTGACATTCCTGCTATCTTTCCAGTGATGTTGTGGACTCCCACACACGTTGTGGGGTAGTGTCCGTATATATGAGGGCTACAGCTGAACAATATGTATGGCCCTGTACAGTCAAGAGCTCAGTGTATAGAGAACACTGTTATATGCACTTGTAAAACATTTTTATGGAGGAGGGGTATTAAATGTTTTTAACCTAGGATGTTAGAAAATGTGAAGAATATCAGTAATAAGAAACATAAAGGTATATGGCTGTACATTTTCATACATTTCACCATGGGGACAGTGATGGGCTAGACTTTACTGTTTTGTACACAGTTCTGTTTGTCAGTGTGATATTACCTTTAAGTTAAGCATTGTTATGTAACAGATACTTTTACATTTTGACAATTGATACATTTCCCCCTAGGGGGTTAACTACAGAGTGTAACTGGAGACTGTTGAACTACAGCTGTAATTAAGTGTTGATTGATTCTTGTCTTTAAGGCAAGTGTGTTTTTTACTGTTGTACTACTTGAAGGCTTTAGCCTAGACAGCAATGTATCTTATTTTTTGCAGATTACTGTATCATATGTTTTCTCTGAGAGTTGCATTAATCAGTTATGTATTTCAAACACCTAAATGCTGTAAGAAATGGTGAAAACAACTGAAATAGTACACATATAAACATTTATATGTATGGAAAATGTGTGGTGACATGTCCTTTGCATTGTGTGTGGGTATATGTTTTCATGCAATAATTCTCATTTGTAGGAAAGAATCAGACTCTGGCCATTTGAAGAGGTGGCAACTGTAGGAACAATAGCTGTTTGATATTCTGTGCACCCTCTATATATACTCTCTCTCTCTCTCTCTCTCTCTCTATATATATATATATATATATATAAATATACATATAAGTATTTATATATTTATATATGTGTGTGTGTGTGTGTGTGTGTGTGTGTGTGTGTGTGTGTGTGTGTGTGTGTGTGTGTGTGTGTGTGTGTGTGTGTGTGTGTATATATATATATATATATTGTAATATATATGTGTGTGTGTGTGTGTGTGTGTGTGTGTGTGTGTGTGTGGGTGTGCATGCATGTATATGTATCATTAGAATGTGTAGTACTTCCATATTGTACATTGCCTATAGTAGACTGACTGTTCTGCATGATATGCTAGAGAAATCATCCCAAACTCTTTCAGTTCAGATGGCTTAGTGGTAACTTGTTCTGGCTATGGTGTGCAGGGTCCTGGGTTCAAGGGTTGGTTATTTTGTTGCAAGGCAGAACAGTTCAGCTGTGGAGGAAGGGATAAGGGCAATAATTACAAGAGGTCCCTAGTTTGGGCCTCTTCACCCCCATTTACACTGCCTTTGGTCAGATGTTTTGCAGTGAGAGGTTCAGACTGTGGATCCGATGTCCGAATGCACTACATACATTATCTATCTATCTATATATATATATATATATATATATATATATATATATATATATATATATATATATATATATATATATGTGTGTATATGCATACACACACACACACACACACACACACACACACACACACACACACACACACACACACACACACACACACACACACACACACACACACACACACACACACACACACACACATGCACACACGCACACATATACACATGTACTTATTTGAATACATTTTTCTCTACTGTTGAATGACTGTGCTGCATGATATGCTTGAGAAAACATCAAACATATCTACAGCTCAGATGCCTTAGTGATAAATTGCTGTGGCTATGGTGTGCCAGGTCCTGGGTTCAAAACCTGCAGGGGCTGTTTATTTTCTTGCTAGGCAAAACAAGGACTCTTGGATACAGAGTGATTAAGGCAGTTTTGAGCAGATTTTAGTGGGTTTGCATGGGGTTGCACCTTGTTAAGCGGTGCTAATGTACGGTTAAACATATAGGCACTTATACCATGTAGGCTTCACATACCAGTGCGCAAATCTGCTTAGCATTTACATTTAAGCAATGGCTACACATGCTAAGCATAGCTTAGCCTTGGTAACCACTGATCACATTCCAGACTGATAAAATGTTATTAATTTTAATTTCAATTAAATTTAATTTCCTGTACATAAAATGCTTCTATGTGCTGTCATGCTGTCATTACAGTAGCAAGGGGTGTGAGTACTCTGTATGGGACACCTGGCTATACATGGGTAGTACCACAGTCTGTTCTGTTTGGATTTGTTTCATACATGGGTAGTATCCCACGTTATATGCAGTCACACATGCATGTTACACCAGCTACATTGCACTGGTTGACAGAAATAGGTTAATACATATGGTATCATAATGTTAGTACTTTTAACACTGCTTTTCAAGTAAGAGGAGATTGCAGATTATAGTACTGGAACCATACACCCTTGCATGCAAAGCTGGACTCTGAGTACTGAATATCTTGTTCCACATGTTTGAGCTGTATGTTTATATGTACCTCCTATTGGATATTGATCTGATATGTTGATATTAACTGTAGGCTACTGTGTTCTTTGGACATGTCATTGGGGACTGCTCTCATGTAGTAATGGCATACCTTTCAGTTTCAGATGTGTATCTTTCAATTCATTCATTCTAATGCATAACCTGTTGGCTGTCTACTTCCTGTCTGTCCTCTGTACAGATGTGCAGATGTCAGGTATTGCTATGGCCATATCACTATGTAGGTTCCCACATCGTATTGTGCCATGGGCCTGGACACTGCTGCTAATTTCAACATATGGGACATTCCTTAATGTGTGCCTTGCCCCATTTCCTTGCCTGTGTGAGGGACATTACAGAGGTGGTGGCCTCCAGATTTACATACAGTGGGTGGCAATACATCACAGGACAGGACATGTGGAGACAGCCATCCGACATGAGGGACATATCCCCAGATTTTTGGACAGATTCTATGTCATCAGTGCTGTTATACACATGGTGGATTGATAGCTTGACAGGGGTTTGTGTGGACATGCATTTACTATGTGACATCACGACTCACAATTATATGTCTCTGACATACCTCTCCACTAGCACACTGTCCACAGACTGGCTACAAGTCTGCCTGTCATGATTTGTGTGTTCACCAGACAGTTGGTGTCCTTGGTATATCAGTTGTGGATGCTGGGGAATGCAGTCAGTAATTACTCACATCTATTGGTATTACCAATGTCATATTCCTCATAAAGGATGTTACAAGAAACCCAGTGATATCTGCAACTGTCTCAATGTATGACAGCAGAATGTCCAATCTACCCCTGTGTTTGTGCCTCTGTTCCCACCTAGTGATATAGGGGTTGATGCCAAGCTTAGTGAGTGGGGAATGTTATCAAAGGCTTTAGCAAGATCAATGTAGGCTGTAGGTTTCACCTTGCATTCATCCACAGCTCAGGTAACTGATGGCAAGAGGCTGACCAGGTTGAATGAGCAGGTATGACCTACCCTTCACAAACTGTTTGGGATCCTGAGTCTGCAGATTCCCATATCCATGTCTATTAGGTGCATGATGATGCATTCCATAGCTTCGCATAACAGACTTGCCAGGCAGTTGGGGTGGTATTTCTCAGGCTCTGTAGTTGCACCTCATTTGTGGGGAGGAGTGACTGTAGCAGTGCAAAAGTCAGTAGGAACAAAGCCTGAGGTAAGGCTGTGCTTTAACAGGGCATGGGTAAGGTGGCAGGACACTCTGTAGTTCATGTAGAACACATCCAGGGATATTCTCAGGTCCCATAGAGGCTGTATTCTTGGCTTTGGACAGTGGTGTTGTAACTTGTACTGCAGTAATACTGGGTGCCTGGTAGTGTACTGGTGTTGTGATTGGTTCTTTGGGGTGGGTGAGGGGTGCTGTTTGTACTCAATATGCCAGCCAGTATATTGGCATTATTTGTTGGCTCAGTCTGGGCGGTACCACTGTCTAGTTGCTCAGAACAATTCTTGGTATTGCCATGGAGATTCTTTACATAACTGTATGAGGCCTTGTTGTTGTATTTACTATGTGCT
>NC_056736.1:473166846-473254346 GCF_019279795.1 Protopterus annectens | reverse complement strand
TTTTATGTGAACAGATTGCCCTTTTTTATTTTTTTGAGGTGATAGTGAGATGTTGGGGAAGGATAGGTATATTTGGGGAGGTAGGTTGGGTAGGTAGACAGAAAAGTCAGACAAGACAGCATACAGGGGAAGTATATAACACATGTGGGGGTAAACACCTTGGACAGGGAGGGGTGTTTGGAAATCGGAAGCCCATGAGCCTCCAAATGGAATCAGTGGGACTGAGGTCCACACCCATGGGCAGTCACCACTGCACCTTCACAGCCCCGAAGGTGGCTGTGCTGGGGCTGAGCAGGAGGGGCAGGCTGACCCAGTAATTGTGCCACATGGCCCTCAAGCTGGTGTAGCAGATCTCCAAACTCCTTTTGGAGCTTGCTACACACCAATCCCCAGACCTGGCTTTGGATGACAGTATCCTGTCCGTGCCCACTCCAGGGGGTAATGAGCCCTATCCCCTGAGGCAGTTCCACCCGAAGTTGGTGCAGGACCAACAGATGAGGAGGTCCCAGTGTGGGTGCCAAATGTGCTGGGGCCCAGTGCCAAGGCCAGATGAGGTGGGACTGGTGGGTCCGCTGGGACTGGCCTTCCCAAACGTGCTATGGTGTTGCAGTTTTAGAACATATGTGGGTTAGTAATAGTCAACACAATCCAGGATTAGTTATAACAGCATGCATAGATATTCCCATTAACCCAAAACAACAGATTTTGAACAGCTGCATAGCAAACAGAACATATGCATATATGGAACCACAGTGGCCATTAAAATGGCATGCAGGTTACATTGATAACAACAGGCTACCAATGATAGTATTTCAACAGGGAACATTAATAGAAACACCTTTCAATATTTGTTGAACAATAGGACATATGTCCCAACAGTAGGTTTGGTGTAAAACATACCCATTGATTTGTGTGTTTTGATAATTGTTGCAGATATGGTGGGGTGAGAGATGTCAATTAACAATTTGTATATCCTTGCAGTACTCACAACTTTAATGATCATTGCTCTAATCATTACTCTACAGGTATTATTACAATACCCTATGGCCTTGGTTTGGGCAGTGGTATGTTTGTATACAGTGTATACTTCAGCCATCTTATAGCTACATTCTACTTCTCTTACCTGGTAGACCTGTTGGGGGAATGTTTGTTCACGCTACCTGACTGTTTCTACACATATTACCAGATTCCTAGTTAAAATGATGCTACCTCTCAACCTCTTAATGCTTTAAATATTGTTCTTATCAAGTTAGGAAGTTGCTAGAGTAACAGGATTTGTATTAATAAACATTTTCTGAAGGATTTGAAGTCTGAAACTCAAATGTACATCATTATTTAGTGACTACAATCCTGAGATCATCCCAGTGATTTGCCAGGAAAAAAGAGGGACAGGTCAAAAATCTGTACAGTTGAGAGGTTATGCATACAGCTTACTACCACTCCCGGGACTCAAACCATGGCTGTGTCTGCTAAAAATACAACAATTTGTGTTTCATCAGAGTGAGCTATTTAGAAACTGCTGTCTTTTTTTTTAGTGCTTTCTGTCTAAGTCTCTCTTGGTTGTACAATCTGACCTTGTAATTACAATATTCTTATACAGACATTCCTAGACATATTTTTTATGTAGCACAGTGTGAGAAACAGTGGTTGACACAACACTACTATTCGGATATCAGGTTTTGGTGAATGCCACATGTCAGGCCATACAATACCAACATAAACACAACCAGTCCAGGATTTCGAACTTTATTGCCAGGCTGTTATACTTTTATTTAAATATGACCTATATGGGACTATTACTGTCATATTGTCTGGTTTATTCAGTAGAAGCCATACACATTTTTTTATACTGCCAGGTGACATTTTACTCCTTTATATTTTATTGGTATGACTACTACAAGCAGGATTGTTACTCACTAGTCTCGCGTCGCAGCCTTTGCAGCCTGCTGGCATGGGCTTCCTGGTTCAGAGCCTGCTCAGCTGCAGCTGTAATGAAACATTTATGCATACATATCCATCACATACACAGGCTGGACTTTGGTAAACAGTTACTTCTTACACACTGCTGGGATATCTCCCCCTCTCTCTTGCTTCTTGGACCTACTGTTCCAAGAGCTCCCTCTTCCTCAGTTTCAAGTCAGCATAGTGGTGCTGGACATGCTCACCAGTCTGAGGGATACCAGTGGCACTGGTGAGATCAAGAGTGAGACTTTCCCTGACTTCTGCTTTATATTGGGAGCCCTGGTACTAGTCCTACAGCAGTCTCATGTAATGTTTTTTTACCAGAAGTCCTACCATGACCATGGACTCCTGTATGCCCCAATGCTGCGCCCGAAAGTGCATGCCCTCTCCAACACCTGCCATACTGCCTACAGTGGAGAGTAACCACCAGTTATGAGCTGTATTCCCACCTGCAGGGTTTAAATATGGCCAATTTCCCACCCTTTGCCATGATTAGATGGTTTTGAAAATGCTGAGTTCAGCTACGGGCAAACCTGCTTAGCTAAGGTTGGCAGTGCTTAAAAGGGCAGGTCCAGCATTCCTTACCAATGGGAAAATCCACTTAGCTGGGCTACTCATTGCTTAGCATGCATATTTACACAATGCTTACACCCGTTCAGTATATCTGTGCAATGCTTAGCATTGCTTATGTTTTATTTTATGGACTACCACCTGTATGGGATTAATTCATCATTCCTGACATATTATAAATTTGTTTACCTTCCCTGACATCCTCCAATGTGCTTTCATTACGTTTACTCTGTGTGAATATACTGTATGGGACACTTGTGTTTATATGGGGGTTTCACAACTTTATTACACTGACACCTCACATCTGGGCCTAATACACTACTCTGATTGAGTGATATAAGTTATTTCCTACATAAATATACAAATAAATTAAAATTGTAATGATTTCACATACAAAATGGAAATGGCTTTGGTGAGGTTTGAACCATGAATGGCTACATACAAGGTGTGCGCTCTAACTGCTACTATATTGCTTAGCTGGGTGTCTATTGCTATTTAACTTGTCATGCCATTTCAGCTGGACTAAACATAACTAAGCAATGGGCACACCAGTGCAACTATGCTTAAACTTTATTGCAGATATGAAAAACAAAAAAGATTTATTTGTTGGGGGCTGTACTTTGCAAACATTGATGACATATAACTTTTCACAGTATGTCCGGATATTTGCATTATATTCTTGGTCCACTTTTCATAAACTTGTGGTTTTCTGGAACATCATTAAAGATTATAGTTTGACGGTAATGACAGATATTTGCATTTTATACTTCATACCCTTCAGAAAATTTATGCTAATGCTAAACCTGTTATTCTATCATCTTTCTATGTTCGTAATGGCAATATTTTAGAGTTGTCCCTTATGGCTTTGTCCAGATTTCTTACTCTAACGGGTTGTGAGGTGTGAGTTTTAGACTTCAACCCCTTCACAAATGTCATGCTAATGCAAAACCTGTTATTCTAGCCACTTTCTAAGTTCGTAATTGCAATATTTCAGAGTTGTCCCTTATGGCTTTGTCCAGATTTCTTACTCTAACGGGTTAAGAGATGAGCAATCTTGCTCTTTTTAAATTGCCATACGGCAATTCTGATGTGCAGGGGGTGTGTGTATTGTGAGAGCACTGCTCTCAAACACACCCCCTGCGCTCATACACATCCCTTTGTATGCATTACAGCATGGCGGCGTGCCTTCATACATATGCATGGCGTGCTACCGTGCTGCACACGAACGGTCCCTTCCGTGCAGGAATAAGTTATTCCTGCACAGACTTTTGCTGAATCTGGGGGATTGATTCCTCCCCAAAGTAATGATGATCACTGCATGCCTTCAGTTTAGCAACATACATTTGAAATGGGAAATCATGACAGAGAAGTTGGAAAGTAATGAGGCACATAGTAGTTTCTGGCTTCACCACCTTCACAAGTTCAAATCAGCAGGGTGCATAAAAAGGAGAGTAACAACAGCGACATAGCCTTGTTTGTGCCATAACAGTAACCCAGCCTGGGTCTACCCTCTCTTGAAAGAACATTATACCCTTGCATGTTCCATGACAGGAACCCACCTTTGCTCCCTACCCCTAACACAGCATTCCATGCTTGTTTGTGGCATTTGACCTTCTATTAATTTGATGGAAACTGCATATCATATTGTCCCCAGTGAATATCCTCACACATTTTAAGGTAAATGATATAGACTGGCTTACACACTGCATGTTTCCAAGTACTAGTCAGATAACTGAAGAATGACCAAGAAACACAGAAAGGTAAGACTTAGCTGTATATTTGGAAGGAATAATCATAGCAGGTTGTGTGACCAGTAAGTGCACCACATCCAAATATATTGCATAGAACGCATTTACAATTATCAGGTCATGCCTTGATAGTATTTGCTGCAAAGGTTTTTGTGGGCAAAGATGGAGAAGTCCCCCTCCTGTTTTGTGACAGTGAATTCCAGTGAGAGTTGGGATCCAGACCTATGTAGTCATATTTCATGCGTACTAACAGTTTCTACTGTGTATGCCATAGATTGATGTTTTGTATTTCAACTAATTCTCTATTTCATATGCTTTTTTTCTCTGTTTCTTGGGCCACTGTTGCATGATGCACCACTTAGCACAAATGGCTCTGTGTGTTGAGTGGCAGTACACAAACTGCACAAATGGGACACCTATGCAGTAGACAGAACCCAGAGAGCCACACACAGTTGATGTATTCAATTAATAATGCTGGCCAACACACAAACACATTTCCTGGCAGCGTGCACTCTCACACATGTTTGCACAATAGTAAGTGCTGCACAACATTTTTAAATGTTGTAAATCCAGAAAGTGCCACTCTTAATAAGCACAATACCTGCAATTGGAGGGAAAACATTATTCTACATTGGTTTGATTTCTGATAGGAATGGCTGATGTTCCTGGAGAGTTTTTGAGATTCTGTGCTCAAAGATGGGGTATCCAGGAGTCCAAAGTGTTTGTTGGACTCCTAGTCAATGAACATGGGCCCATGCTGTTGCAGAGGGAATAACGTGGCTCAGATTTCAAGGCAGAGGCATGGAGTAGTCTGGCCCAGGCTCTAACCAGTGGTACTGGTATCCCTCACACTGGTGAACAATGTAGAAACCACTACAGAGACCTCAGGATGAGGAAGAGGGATACCCTCAACTATTGGATTGAAGAATGTAGGACAGGGGACACCCCACAGATGTATAAGTATCACTTACAGAGACTACTTGTCAGAGTTAAAATCTGGATATAGTCAGATTGGCATACTTAGTGGTGTTCTGTTGTCTTCTGTTTTTTCCATGACCATCACAGACCAAGCACTGAATGTGTGAACCCATGTCGCTTGATTGGTATGGTTGCAAGATGCACATGGCATGGATGCATCTCAACAGTGGGGTTATTTTAGCATTAAAAGTTACAATTTATTTATTTGTTACTTATATAGTTGTATCAAATTGAACATTCATTCCTTAACTGTAATAGGGAAGTATACATGCATTACTCTGGAGGGCAAAAGAATAGTTTATTATTACAAAGTAGCCAGAGGTTGTGCCTTCAAAATCCACACTTCCTAAATATATTATATATAGAATGGCTGTATCCAAAACCCTTAAAGAACTTAGCCTTGGCCAATCCATTCACATCATGAAAACTGATAAAGGGCAAGGAACTGTAGTCATGGATCATAATACATACAATGATAAAACTGACAAAGTGTTACTTGATAATACTTTTCACAAACATGTTTCCTTAAATGAGGTATACAAGTGGGTTATAATAGATAATTTGTTAAGTAGTCTTTTGCATGATAATAAAATCTCTCTAAAGGATCACACATTGTTAACAATTGATCAACCGACCCTTGGGAAGCTCTTCAGCATACCTAAAATACATAAGAACCAGGTTGCCCCACCCTTCAGGCTCATTGTTTCTAGTTAAAAAAAAACAAGACTGAGTACATTTCCCAATACACTGACTCAGTCTTAAACCCCATAGTACAAGCCACTACTTATCTTAAGGATTCTTGGGTGTTCTTGGACTTTCTCCACCACTACCATCATTCTTCAAATGACTGACTATTGGTTACCTTGGATGTGGAAGCACTGTATACAAGTATACTGTCATAAAGAAGGTTTAGACCTCACCCATAAATTCTTTACTAAAATTACCAAACTCAAGAAATTTAAAATAGACACCATTTTTGAACTCACCTGTATTGTCTTATCCAATAACTTATTTCACTTTAAGGGAAACATTTTCCAGTAGATATGAGGAGTAGCCATGGTTGCCAAAATGGCCCCAGCTTATGCTAATATAGTGCTCGCTGCATGGGAAACAGAGACTCTAGCACATATCACAGGTTTCAAACAAACAAGATTGTATCACCACTTTATTGATTAGATATTTTTTCATTTAGCAAGGGTTTCATTTAGAGCTGGACATTTTCATCCATGCTTTGTCTAAGTATTGAATTCTTATCTTTCTCCGTTTCAAGCATAGGCACACAGGTCTAATTCCTTGACCTTTCAATTTTACTTAACCCCAAAATAGTGAGCTTCAGCTCCACTATTTACAGGAAGAAAATGTGCAGGAATAATTTCCTGGAGTACACAAGCCAACCTCCCCCCCCTTCATGAAAGCCAATATTGTTTGTGGTCAGTTCATTCGCTTGTTCAGAATCATTAGCAATGATTCAGTATTCCTAGAAGAATGGAACTTTTTACAGCACCTCTACACACCCAGGAATTACCCCATAACCCTGCTTGAAAACACCATCCATGAGGTGAGCCAAGCGTGGACCATCAAATTCAAGCCGATTATTTATGCCGGCTTTACTAGTAAACCCAAGGTCACCACAAGAAAAAATTTCACCCTTAGTTTCCTCCTACCAGTAAATAGAGACATGTTTCATTTACCGATCATTCTTTTCCATAACTAAGATTTTATTCTTAGCAATAAAGAACCCACCCAAAAGCTAGGCAACCATCCCACCTTTATCTTCAAAAGGACCAAAACCCTTAGGTTTTCATTTGAAAAACACCACTATGACGTATTACAATTGGCTTTTCCAGTTAGCCCAGGTAAAAAGGTATGTCACCCTGCAGGTCCTGCTTAGAATGCAAATATATTTACCAAGGTGATTGTTATGCACAATATTTTTCCACTATGGGCAATATTGCTCATGCTTTGTATTATTTGATATATATTTGTGCTGGTACTTTTATTTTTTTATTTTTATTGGACTGCTATCTTTACTGTAATCTATTTCATGGAGCTTTTCTCCCAGGGACTCCACTGAAAATGGGCTTTCTGGGTCCAGTGGACTTCCCCGGTAATCAAACTGGAAGCAAATAAATAAATAATAATTTTACTCATTGTAACATTACCATTAAACTTCCAGGTAGCTTCAATTGTTATAGCACCAGTGCTGTTTATGCATGTTTCTGGACATAATGCTACAATTTCTACATTGGCAAGATGCACAGAAAATTATCAGACTGGATCACGGAACACACAAGAGCAATAAATCATATGGATTACAAGAATGTCTTGCCAAATACAGCACAGTGTGTAACAATGGTTCATTCAATTTTTTTGTACTCGAACAGATTGTGCCTTTTGTTGGAGACTTTGATACCTTATTAGAAGTTAAATAACTCAAATGACAACTTCTACTCAATGCAGAAGCAATACCGGGACTCAATGAAAACTTGAACATAAAATGCAATCTTAGATGGTACAAACAGAAACCATCACCCACCTTATTGTTTATGCAACACATTTTAGCAGTACCAAAGGTCTAACATTTTTTTAAAGTTCCAGCAATCAGGTTTAGCTACATTTCTGTTTTTAAAGCTCTCTAGCAACAGTTTCCATTGATCAATGTATTAACTCTTGAGTATTAATCCTGATTGGTTACTGTACCACAGCCACTATTTGAATATGCACACATACATCCAATGCCTTATGATTCATGTCACTTCCTGGTTAATGTGCATTGCTTAATGTCAATGAATTGTTTTTTTGATGGTTCTAGAATCTCTAAATGTTTGTTATTTATTACCTGTGTCTCTTGATGCATCATTCTCTGATGAAGTTCTATTAAATAAAGAACAAAAGCACTTAAATATCACAGGTCCAGTTTTGTTTCTCAGAGGGTCTTAGAAGTTTTCTTAGTTTATTAAGTCTTAGTTCTTCTGCTTCTTGGTTTTGTGTTTATAATATATTAAATATGTTAATGTTTCATCAATATTGCAATGGAACATCTGAACTATAAAGCAGTGTCACCACTAACTTGCTGTAAACTGTAATCAGTATATTTGGACCACACATATGTGCAATGTATGCACACATCAAGGATTGCTTACTACAATCTATAGTATACTGTGCATCTGTTAGAAGCTGGGTAGTCTGAATAGTAAAGAAAGGCATTTGTTAGGAGTTCATATTGTTAAAAGTGAAGGTAAAAGATTTAGAGTAAAATAATTGTTTTTTTATCACCCCAACCCTTCTCTTTTTCTCTCTCTCTCTTTTTTTTTTTTGTGCATTTACTTTTTATTTTTTGTTTTTCCCACAGCACATCAAGGTAGGACTGTTCCACAGGATCCACCTACCCCCATTCCACCGGCTACAACACCGCTGCCCAACACATCTAGTGCAGTACCTGTTAGCACCCGCCATGCTGCTTCTGCAATACCTGGCCCCTCAGGTAGTTCTGTCCTGGAGGACAGACCTGTGACTCCCTCCAGGCGCAGTGGCAGATGGGGTGAGTTTTTCACCTGTGACTCACTGCAAGGGATGGTGCATAGGATTGTGCACTGCACTTTTGGTGCACACCTACACCAGCTGGAGACAGTGCTTTCCATCATTGTATTAAATAACACAAGGAGACGCAGATGACAGACACTGCAGCCATTGATGCAGTGAGGTGACAGTGATAATAGTCCAGTGGGTGAGGATTCATTTATCACTGTCAACCAAATGATGTTCATGGATTTATGATATCCCCAACCTCACCCTATCCATGGTGTTCACCCACTTCATGTGTCCTTTACCTTCCCTGTCTCTTGTTTCATCTGTCTTGTCTGTCTGCAATACAATTCTTTTCTCAACTGTTCAACTTACTTTACCCAGAGAATCCTGCAGCCCTTTCTCAACATTCTTCTTTCTCTCTCTCTCTCTCTCTATCTCTCAAAAAAAAAAAAAAAATTGTCCAGTGCATAGCTCTCAATTTTGCACATGTGTCTGCATGACGCACACAATTTGGTCCAATTCCCTAACCAAAGATTATGTTATGGTCACCCCTCTCTCTGCACATACGTTCATGTTTTATTCTTGAAGAAATGGATAGCTATGGTTCTTTCTTTCCTACATCCTTCCTTCACATTCCTGCTTTGTTATCATTGTGTGCATTCCCCTACTTCCTCCCTATTTCACCACTTTCCTGTCTTCCCTATTTCTTTTCTTTAAAGAACTGTTAAGCGATGGTGCACAGGGCATACCAATGCACAGGAACAGCCAAACCAGTTCTAAGTATTATATAGTTAGACTGGAAACCAGTACCATCTAGCCATATTGTAGACAATCCATAACAACTATCACACTTTAGAATTTTGATTTACTCGTAAAATTATTTGACATTGTTAACAAAAACCTGGATTCGAATCAAGTACCATCTTAACAAAAGAATACATGTATCACTCCATTAACAGGTGTTGCTACAGATTCAGTTGATTAGCAGGTGTATTTTAGAGACTGTAGAGCAAATGGCAGACTTAACTGCTGCCATATACACCTGCTAGTTAACTGAATCTCTGGCTGCAGGAATTAATGCACTTAATGCAGTAATATGTTCCTTTTTGGGGCAAATGATTTAGTTATAGGTAATACATTAAAGTATTTTGGTAATAACATTGCTTATCGATGCTGCACAATGCACAGCATCACACAACATCATGCACTACTGCTGTACAAGACTAAAGGAGTATCGCACAATAATGCCTTATGAAACATTACAGGGGATCGTGCAATGTTGCTTCAGAGAAATGTAATGATGAAGATATGACATTAGTGATATCGAGAGCAAGTATGGGAATGTATAAAGGGAAATCTTTCCTAAACTGTGTCAGTTACTATTGAATGTATTAAGTACATCTGTCATCTAACTGACTCTGTGGAAGCAAGTGTTAATGCACTGTTGTTGGAGGCAGATGATACTGGGTTTGAATACGGGTGGAAGTAATAATTTTACAAGCATGTATGATACTTTATATATTTACTTATATTGCTATCTTTCACTGTTGTAGTGCGACACAATAATTCTTTAAAGAAAAGAAATGGGGAAGACAGGAAAGTGATGAAATATGGAGCAAGCAGGGGAAAATAAAGTGAAAACAAGGCAGGAATGTGTAGGAAGGATGTAGGAAAGAAACACAGCTATCCATTTCTTCCAGAATAAAACACACAAATATGGTTGAATTTGGACTGTCACTGCCAGAGAAAGGGGTGACCACAACACAATCTGTTGTATAGAGAATTGTATAAAGAATTTGAAAGAATCGTGTGTGCCATGAACACACTTGTGTGAAATGGAGAGCTATGTATGGGATGATTTTTTTTGATGGACAAGTGCCCATATTTATTTTTTGCAAGACAGAGAGAGGAATGTTGGGGAAGGGCTGTAGGAATGTCTGGGTGAGGCAAGTTGGACAGGTGAGGAAGCAGTTGCAGACAGACAAGGACAAACAAGACAAGAGACAGGGATGGTGAAGGACACAAGAGGGGGTTGAACACCATGGATGGGGAGAGGGAAGGGAAATCTCAGTCACATGCACATAAAGATGGTTGACAGTAAGAATCTAGTCCTCAACTAGTGGACTGTCATCCCTGTTCCCTCACTACACCACTGGCTGCAGTGCCCAACATCTGCACCTCCTGCTGGTGCTCCACAGTAGGATGGACAACAGGCACTCCATCCGGTGTAGGAGTGCACCAACAGTGCAGCTCAGAATCCTACACACCATCCCTGGTAGTTCATCATGGGTGAAAAACTCACCCCCTCCAGCACTACACCAGGAGGGAGTCACAGATCTGTCCCTCTGGGGCAGACCTACCTGAAGGAGCAGGTAGTGCAGGGGCATCAGAAGGGCTGCTACCATGTACTGTACCAGACATGCTGGGCTGCGGTGCTGTAGCTGGTAGAGTGGGGACAGATGGAGCCTTTGGGACAGTCCTACCCTGCTGTGCTGTGGGAAAAACAAAACATAAAAAGGACATACAAAAAAAAATAATATCCACCCAAAAAAAGAAAATAATACACACACGCACAAAAAAGAGAACATGACTGAGATGAGAAAAAAGGAGAACATTAGCAACTTCATATGCGACATACAAAGCACTGATACAATTACTTTACTCTATTCTATTACCTTTACTTTTAACACAAAAACTCCTAAGAAGTTTCTTCCTTACTTTTAAGACTACCCAGTTTATAACAGAGGCACACAATGGTATGCAAATAGAGCCACCAGTCCTTGATGTGTGCAAATATTGCACATATGCATGTTCCAATTATAATGATTGCAGATTATAAAAGGCCATTTGTGCCATTGGTATAGAGGTATAAAGTTACATTCCAATAATGATGAAAACATAGCAGTATTGGATATTTGGGAAGTGCGGTTTTTGAACCCACAAGCAGTGACTAAGCTAAAATACTGTACTGTTCTTTTGTCCTACAGACTACTGCATGCATAATTTTCTTTTTATAGTTTTCATATGCATGCCTACTGTTATTTGAGAATATGGCAGCATTACTTTGTACTACTGACTACAGCATGCACAGTTTCTTTTACAGTTGGGATATGCATGCTCAGTTTGATACAACTCCATTAAATACCAGCTAAGTTGTCCTTAACTTTAAATACTACAAAATTACTATACAAATTATTATTATTATTTTTATTATTATAATACTATTTAGACAGTACTGTTCTAATGCATACATACCACATGCTTCTCGCATCCTTACTAGATGCAGGACATGGGATCCAACAGTCGAGACTGTCTCCTCAGCAGATGCAGAAAAACAGAACAGAACACCATTATGAACACCAGTCTTGACCATTTTCAACTTTTAAATCTTACAATTAATCAGTGAAATTGATACTTACACATCTGTGGTGTGTCTTCTAACCAACATTCCCTGATCCAAAGGTCAAAGGTATCCTGCTTCCTCCTCCAGAGGATACCTATCACACTGGATAAGGCCCTGGCAACACTATTCCAAGCTTCAGATTTATATTCTGACCCAGAATAGTCTTGCTGCAGCAACCTGGGCCTATGCACTTTGACTAGGAGTCCAACAAAAATCTTGGACTTCTGGACAACTCAACACTGTGCCCAAAGCTTGTGCATACCCTCTCCTGCAACTCCAGACATGCCTGCCATAGTTCACCCTCAATGTCTAGTGAGCATTTCCCACTAATTGCAGTTTTTATGGTGCTGTTTCCTGCCTATTCTACATCTTGCACTTAATGAGAATGCACTCATTTTGGATTTGCAACATTTGAAAACATTGCACATCACTTACCATCACGTAAACACAGTAGGTGAAGGTGTGCACTACCGGGCACCATGTTTGCATGATAGTAAGTGATGAGCAACATTGGTGGACAATGTAATTTTTAGCTGATTAGGTATACAGGCACTTGTGTAAATGGGCAATTAAATTTTATTATATATACCATTCTCCTACACCTGCAACTATTACAAGAAGAACATTGAAAACACCAACAACTATATAAATATATTAATGATGTCATAAGTAGCTTCAAGTCTACCATTACAGACCATGTGGGTTTGAAATTTTTATTTAATTTAATAATTATTTTTCTAGGGGAATACTAGAGGAATACTAGAAAGAGCAAATGTACAAAACTGGATTCAATTGAAAAATAAACTTTTTAGATGGTTTAATTGTTTTAAACAAGGATCTTTAAATGCATTCTAAAGAAATAATATTAGAATAAAATCAAGATATTTTGGAATGGTCCTTAACAGAGGGGATATAAATGCATACTCTGGAAACTGTTCCTGAATCTTTTCAATATGAAAATAAAATAGTCATTCAGTTAGTATAATATCTTTATAATATAATTTATAAGTGAAATAATCATTCTGCTGTTCTGTTGTATCTTTATGAATGATTTATACCTCCTTAATCTGATTTAAGTAATACATGTTTGAGTTTGATCTTGCTTGAGTATAAGGAAAAATGTGTCATCAGAAAATAAGACCCATATTTTACACTTTTGTAGTACACTGATGCAGAATCTTCACATTGAAAATGTTTATAGAAAACCTTCATTACACCAATAAAATGCACAAAATAGCAATGGTCTGTCAAATCTGATCTTGATAATGTTTGTTTTATATAATATTGACACTGCATTTTTATTTAAGAGGAGTAATATGTATTAAAGTCTATTTTAGCATTCCTGTCTCTTCTACAGATGATGAGTGATAAATAAATCATCATAAAGAAAAATAGAATTTACTCTTATTCGTCATTTTCTACTTCTTGGTCCAAAACGCTCAACTTATTGAATCACATGATCATTAATCTTATGAATTCCTGGTTGAGTCATGTTTTGCTTGAGTTGCCTAATTTAACATCCTTTTATCTTCATATTAAGTAGTTCTGTTTCTCTCTGTCTCTCACTGTGGTTCTTGGCATGCACTGGAAATAGTTTCTTTGGAAAATGTTTTTCAAATTATTATTTGATTTGATTGCTTATGCTGTGATAAAAGACAATGAACACACACACACACACACACACACACACACACACACACACACACACACACACACACACACACACATGTGAACACACAAAAAAAAACAATAAATGAATGAATGAACGAATAAATAAATAAATAAAATAACTCACTAACTGAATAAATAAATAATGCAGCACCCAAGTAAATTTATAGGATAAGGAGTCTGTTAAGAACTGATGGAGGTAAGGATGCAGAGACAACATAGGGGTGAGACAGGAAGGAAAACTAATAACAGGGAGGAGATGATGTATGAGATTTGTGCTGGAAAAACAATCAGTGAATAATCATTTATTATTCACAAACATTATGTGAAAATTGGAGGTGATAAAATGGTAGTGAGCAAGACAGGTTTTATTTGTTATAAAGAAAGCCTTTGACTTAGTTAAATGGGATTATCTGGGGCAATACTGAAACAGGTTAGGCTAGACAAGAAATTCAAGAAAGTGGGTTGTGTCATTGTAGTATGACCCAAAAAATATTCTGTTGGACAAAGTTTTTTATACTGCATGTATGAGTACAGAGTTAGAATAAGGAAACCTATCTGTTGTTATGGAGCCTGTTCCTTCGGATGATGACAGTAATGGTGGACTGAATCAGGCAGATAATATACAAGAGGAAGATGGAACTTTGAAGAACAACATGGAGAAAGTAGCTGATTCAAGTAAGATTCAGGACTGCAATGTAATGGGGGAAATAGGAAGGGTGAAAAAAGGAAAGGAAGGACAATTGGAATGGAAGTAGATGAAAGACAACACCGATTAAAAAAAAAACTTGGGAGTGGAGGTATGGAACACAATTAAAGAAAGAATAAATAGGAATCAAAAGATATTTAGGAATAAAACAGAAAATGATCTTAGGTGATGGAAAGATAGAACTAGATCTCTAGTTGGTAACTCAGCAAGTATTCCATTAGTTTAGGCACATCCGGAGAAATACATGAATTCCCCTTTACTGTCAAAACATACAAATCCTAATGGTTCAGTGAGTCTGATATGGAGAAGGACTCAGCAAAAGGAGGAAAGGAACAAGTTGTGTCACGAATGGGCTTGCTGGAAAGTCACAAACATGTTGCAATCCAATGCTTGGAAATGGATGATCAAAGAATGAGTGCTAAGGAGCGGAGAAGGTTTGTAGATGATAAAAGGAAGATTATCTTAAAACATGTAATTGAATGCAAGCTAGCTGGTGAAAAAATTGGAGGTCTGGAAGTGAGATGAACAGAAATAAGGAGACACATAAATGCCTAAACTGTATGTGTCCTGACATATATGTCTCCTTGAATATTCATTACATGCAATGTACCTATAAGCACACATCACTGTAGTACTAATGTTAAGGTGTGCTGTGATACCTGCTGTGTTGTTACCAGCATCATTGATAATTGTAGTTTTCCAGCGGGATGTGCAGTGCACATTACACTGACCATCACATGCCCTTCCATCTGTGCTTAATGGTAATATGTAATTTCTTTATAGGCCATGTTAACTATTTTCAAGAAGCTCTAGATGAAACATTTCACTATAACAGAATGCCAGGTGGTCACATATAGTACAGTTTTAACTGTGTGGTTACACTCACTATGGAATATACCTCATTGTCTTGTTCCACGTGAGATGGCTATCTAGCAGTAAGTTCTCTGTGATATCACGCATATCCACCATTCACATAGCAGTAAATGTGCATATATCATTACATGGTCTGGTACACAGTTACTACAGAATGCCTGCATATGTACTTTCAAAGCAGTGCCTAACTGCGCCTCTGCACTCTTTGTTCTGTTTGTGCCATGCTGCATGCTGCTGTGTACTGACACTTGGTGACACCCTTGTACTACATGTTTGTACCTGTTTGACCCTCACTGTTACCTAATATCACATGGGTTAGTGTGTAACTTATACTAGGCACTCCACAACTCCACATGTGTTACCCCTTGTATGGCTGTTTAAGCTCAACACTCGAATCACATTGTATTGCCATGCATCTTGCACTGCTGTACAGTGTAACACATGATCTGCTACTTTGTATTTTTCAGCCATTATACTCTTCTGCATGTGCTCCATTTCTGATGTTCTGTTTGTCACCATAGATGCACTAGACATTAAATGTATAACTGATTAACTTCTTTAATGTATAACATTGTATGCTAATATAAGATGTCTTATATGTTCTAAAAAACTGCATGGTCTTGCTTCATTTGAATTATATCACAGCATGCAGCATATGGTTTGGCATTCCTAAGGTCACATGTATTCCATTACTATCACTTTTACAGTGTTGCATGCTAAAGTTAATACTGCTTCAAAGTGATGCTTGCCTATCTTTTCATGGATCACAACCCCACTGTCTAATGCACATGATATTATTTTAGAATGATATAACTCTTGATCCATAGAGCTTCTTTCCATATTCCAACTTAACACAATGACTGAAATAATGATTTATTTTTTTAATTACCTGTTGACTGCGAACCATCGGCCATCTTGTGACCTATTAGACCCACTAGCCCATCCTTTAACACTGTTGAATTTGTCTCAGGAAAGTCAAGGGCAAAACAGTAGATACCATCATCTAGGCAGTCATGAGTTTTTTTTCTGATATGGCCTGAATATCAACCTTTGGCAGCTGACATGCAGAATGAGTTTTATGAGAACCTTGCAACACTTTGTTGTCTATTAGTGAGACACACATGCTTTTGTAACATTCTACATCTCCTTGGAAGTTTGTGTATGCCTTGTCAGTGTGCTGAACATAGTTCCTGCAGGTCTGAGAGATGGCATTTCATCACACTTGACTGCATCTTTCCCACAAGGTTGAATATATTGTAATAAGCCACTCACTTACTCCCATCTTCCCATGTCCAGTTCCTCTATTGCCAAAGTTGATAATCAAAATTTGGTTGTAGACAGTGTTCCACTCCTCTATGCTAGCACTTATGGTAAAAAGAATGATTTATGTTCTGTAAACATACAAGACTTCACCAAATTTCACATTCAAAGTGGACATTAAAGGGAATCTTTTCTCCTAAAATACATTATATTTATTTGACTTTTTTTCCTACATGCTGACCAGGTAAACCCACTGGACAAATTCCAGATGTTGGAATTCCCTGTGTTATGTATGTATATGGCTTACGATTATTAATATAAAAAACATACTTCATGCATATTGGGGCCTTATCAATTTGTAAGAATCCACTAACAACTGTAAACCACATTTGTGTACATCTACATGAAAGATATATGATACAAGTGTTACATAATATTTTCATGTCCATACCATGCAGCAGTGTTCCACATAGTTGTGTGAGTTATAAAAATAAGCTTCAACTAGCTGCCACTTATACAGTCAAGTTGTTAACTCACGAATGGCCATCACAAATAGACATGGTGACAGAGTGAAGAGACAGCAGATGGCCCTATAGATGAAGGTGTGATACCTTAAGGAAATCCCTATCTGTTTTTATGAAAATTCACACTTTATACATATATATATATATATATATATATATATATATATATATATATATGTATATATATATATATATATATATATATATATATATATATATATATTACACACACTAGCCTAAGTACCAAACAGTGCTTCTAGCTGAAATTTAACAAGGGTAAATGATGCATGACATGGATAAATGGATAGCCAAATAGTCTCTCATAATACACTGATTTATAGTGCTGACATGTATAAATACTCCAGAAATGTTTAGCTCTGACATTAATTTGAGAATTTGTCCTTCTGTTTGTATTAGCTGCAGCATTAGAGTCCTAAAATTTCCACTACTGGATAGCTTTCTGACATTCACAAAGGCTTATACAAATGCTATAATACTTTTATACAACACGATTTTGTGAAAAATGCAGCCACTCCACATTGCATTCCTAGGTGGCTCAGACAAGAAAAGAAATACAAGTGCATTAACTGATATGTGGAGCTTTAGTCAGGTTCAGACACAAACTATATAACAATTACCTGAGGTTGAAAGTGCAGGTACAGGGTGTCACTCATGTTTCTTAAATGACAGCACTCTGAGACTGCAATGAAGTGCAATTGTACAGACATTAAAAAGGCTGTCATTTACTTGGAATGAAGAGAGCAGAGTATGAATAAGCACTCGTTAAGTCCTTTACCAAGAAAACATTTATCTGGGAATGTAAGTGTCAACTCTTAAGGCAGCACTTAGGACTCTCATACAAATGAATAGCTAAGTAATTCTGCATATAATGCTAAAGCCTTTGATATGCATTAAGTGTGTTTTTCATATGAATGAATTCAGTCTCATTGCCTGTGTTCGTGCAAACTGCTGAGAATTCAATAACAACATTTGGAAGCAATAAACAAGACTATTGCAAAATGCAGGATAGGTGCAAGAGTAATGATTTCAGAATCAGCTTTGCACCACCAGCCGTTATGATCAAAAGCGATTTCCATAATTCCTGCTACGTTAATGTATAACAATAACCAAGTCACTGTCATAAGAGCTTGTCTGTGTCTTGTCAGAAAAAGGATTGTATCCAGTCTACCTTACACAAGTTAGCAAAATATGAAATTAAAGTGCAAAATTAAAACACAAACTTGAACAAGGCAGTGCATAAATAAAATGCATTTTTCAGTGTACTGCTGATTAGAATGGCAGATCCTAAAATCCTGACAGCTGGAGAGGAGACAGTAGACTGATCAGTCAAAACTACCAGAGGGATTGCATGTGTTTAGCATCTATTTATTTAATTAACAATGCAGAGGTAATTTTAATCACCATTTATTTGATTGTGGCATGTTGTCATATGCAAACTTAATGTGACAAAGTAGCATTGATTTTTCTACTGATACTAAATGTCAGGGATTAAAAACTGTCTGTTGTAATATTCACATTAAAATATGAAGTTAAACCCACTTTGTCAGAGCTGTAAACATATTCCTATTATATGCAGAAAGCTGTCATTAGTATTACATATTTAACTCTTCTGTTTCTGAAAATAAGCTAAATGTACAAACATATCTAATTTGTCTGTCTAGTATACCATATCAAATATGGATTATTGCACACATTTGATTGAAGAATATTGATGCATACTTCTGATTCCCATTAGATGTCCTTCAACAAATGTAGATTTTAAGACTAACAGAAAATACTATTTTTAGCATATTGGTCAAAGACAGATTATCAATTTTTAACTCTTCATTAGGACATTTTGATCTGATTAAAATAAACAGTGGGTATGCATATGATGTATTTCAAATATGCATGTAAATTTATGCATATTCTATATAACTGAACTGAACCTTTATACATTTATGTTTGTTTTCATATAGTCATAGGTTAATAATTTGGTATTATGCAATCATTTGGCATAAAATGCTTAACCTAGCGAGGAATGAGTTACCTATTCGCTGAAGGAGGGGCAAGAAATTAGACACAGGAGAATTTGTGACACTCTAATTATCTAGAATAGTTCTGAATGTAGAAAAGGGGCAACTTTACTTAATATTCAGGGGTAGTTTATTTCATATGGGAAGACTATGCTGGTATCAGAATGTGTCACATTAACATTTATTATTACTAATTTCTTGATGGAAATTAAGGTTCTTTATATTTATGCTTAAGAAACCATTAGTTTTAGAAATATTTAGTTAGTCTAGCAGACTATGATCTTTCATGGCCCAAAAAGCCTAACATTGATTACCACACTGTAGTCTATAGGGACCAGAATACAGAGAGAGACCATGAAAGAAAAAGTAGAATCAGTTGGAAATTAAGGGACTTGATGTGTATGACTTTTTTATTTAAGAACTTATGGCTACCCTTTAGCTGAGTAATATATTTTGATTGTTACATACCAAAGAGAGCATTGCATTTAATAATTGGGCAGGTAAGAGATGGGTATATCAGAATTAAGAGTTATTTAGTTCTGGATAATATGACATTGGCTATTGATTGCCCTGACAGAAGGACTCAGATGTGATATTCAGTGGATGAGTGGTGAGTAATCTTCTTTGAATGGTGTGGAAATACTTATTTTACTAAAATAAACTATACTGCATTTTTAGCTATAGCTTGAAGCTGTTGTTCTTTACCAGTTGTTTGCGTTGTATAGATCATCCTGAAGTATCATCATAGCAATGTATATTCAATTGACAAACCCTAGTTTGCCGTCATCAACAGATTTTGTTAACCAGAGATCTGGGATATTGACCTGAAGATAACAGAAATAAATGTCAAATAGAAGAGCACCCAGTAGTGAACCCTATGAATCCCACTCGTGACATTTTTATTTATTGAGGTACCAGCTGCAACTTTAATGACATGTGGTTTGTCTGACTGTCAGTTTGCTATCCTCATCATGACATGTGGCTTGATGTTCAGATTCGCCAGTTGATCAATGGTACCTGTGTGACTGATAATATTAAATACATTGGGAAGGTCCAAATTTGCTGTGTGCATCACATGGTCACCATTATCTGCTTCAGTTATTCTTTTCTTTTAAGGAAATTTATACAGCTAAGAAGACATCATCTGCCTTTAACAAAAACAAATATATGTGTATTCAGAGATAATAAATTATTAATGTTTATGTAAAAAAAACAATGCATTCCATGGCTTTACAAACAAAACTGAAAAGATAGATGATTCTATAATTAACAGGTCAGGTAGATTGACCTCCCTTATTTAACCCATATAAGGGCATCATGGTGGCTGTTCTGTATTCTTTCTGGATGTAAAAAAAAAACATGTTAAAGTTAAAGAAGTATAAGAGATGTTTGAATAGGCCATTCACATAGCTACTTATTTTCCTGGTATATTATTTGGACCCAAGGATGTGGTGCTCTTTATTTCAGAAAGTGCATCTCCAGGACTTTTTATATAGTGCTCTTGGGGGGGGGGGGCTCAAGGAATGCCAGATGCAGGCCATCCATTTCAAAGTAAGAGTGTCTGTCAGCTATCTCATCCCAAGCAGACACATATTGGTTTCCAAGAAAAAAAGCAAAGCACAAATAATAAAAATCTCCAAAAATAACCACAGACACTCCGGAGTGAAATGGATCCAGTTTATTAAAAATACATCCAACTAGAGATAAAACAAAAACAGAAACAAAGCAAGCATGACTAAACACTTTTGCCTTCCTTAGGAATCATCAGTGTCATGTTCTACAACAACTTACGGCTTTTTATTTATAGCCAACCCTTCCCATAACTTCCTGTCATGGAAATATTTTAAACTCATAGATCCAGGAGCATCATTAAAAGTCCCCCATTAACACAAGTTATAGAAATAAACAAACATTAAAAATGACCTTTGAATTATCAAATTTTCAAGTTTTCACAGCCAATACTGTTAATAAATACATCCAGATCTTAGTGTTGTATCAAAAAGGCAATATAAAATATTCCATTTATCCTTAACTTTTGTATAAATCTATCATCCCAAATAAATTAATGTCATGCAGAACTGGACTTGTTAGCATTCTTTCCTCTTTTGTTTTAAAACACATGAAATAGAAATGTTCTCATTAATACCCAGTTCTTCTTTAGCATTTAGTCTATGCTGCCACTTTGTTTCCTTAATTTTGACATCCAACTTAGGGTCACCTCTCTTTTCATTAATGAACACATAGTCTATTATAAAAATATAAACCTTTTAAAATTAATACAGGTGGTTCTGTGCACATATAAGGCACTAGTTGCCTTCCTATTCTTAACGTCCCTGGTGTGCTCAGTGATCCTGCCTCTCAACCCTCTCGTGGTTTTGCCCATGTAAAATCCTGGGCAGGTTGTGAATGTTGCCACATAGACCACCATATCAGTGTTGAAATTACACTGACCTGGACATAGTAAACTCCTACAGTAGCCAGAAATATCTACATAATGTCCATCATTAATACATTTATACCAGTTACAAGATCCACATTTAGTCATCTGGGACCTGTAATTCTTGAGAACATGGGACCTGTAATTCTTAACAATCTCTTGTCCTGTATTTCTAGTAATTGCTTAATGTTCTTTCCTTTACTATAAGCTACCTTAGGCTTTAAGCCCAATTTTGGCTTAAGGTCTGCATCAAAAACACCATCCCAAATTGTATAAGGTTTCTTAACTAGCTGAGGTGTTGCCTGATTATACTACATAACCATAGCGTCACTACCAAGAGGCCTCTGATTACTGCCCTTAGCAATGATGTCTGTTGTTTTCAAAATGGGAGTAGATTTTTAGGCCCTTCCTTTATTAACCTCATTCCTGATCTTAATAAGAAAGCATATAGGGTACCCCCTGTTTTTAAACATCCCAATCAAAGTGTTTATTTCTTGTTCATATACTAAATCATCACTAATTTGCCTTTATAATCTGATCATATGTCCCTTAACTACATTTCTTTTTTTTACTCAATTTTATTTTCAATTAAAATAACATTTACATAATATTTTTAAATATCATTTTAAACAATTATATACAATATTTACATTAGCCTGACTTTCAACTATATACACTGTATGTTAGTAAATACAGAATTGACAGATCAGTTATCAGTGATACAATATTGATTACTGCAGAGTGTCCTACAAAGATATAACTTTCTTCCAAGCATTATTAACCAATGGCCTGGGATAGATTCGTAGTCCTTTGATTTTTATTTCCATCAATGCAATTGTCCTCAGTAAAGTATAGAATTCTTCCAAGGTCGGTGGTGTATTTGAATTCCACCTTCTGGTTATGCATTTCCTAGATATAGCAAGTATTGTCCATAACAAATACATATTTGTCTTATTCAGGTAGGGACCTTCGTTTACATTTAATATAATCAATGCTTTAGTTAAGGTAGAGGATTCATTAAATAAAACTTGTAAAATTGATTAATTCCATTCCAAAATGTTTTAATTTTATTACATTCTTAAAAAATATGAATCCAGTCTGCTTTATTTGGCTGTTCACAACTCCAGCAAAAAAACATTTGAAGTAGGTCTGATCTTCTTAATTCTATCTGGTGTTAAAAATGCTCTGTGTAAATATTTCCAGTTAAATATTTTCCAGTTCTGCGTGTTAGAGGTGCAGTTAACTGATTGTAAGATGTTAGATTTAATTTCTTCTGTTAATTGTAATGAGTGTCCTTTTGTTAAGAACTGCCAGTATGATGATTTGGGAATTGTTTTATATGTTATTAACTCTTTGTATAGATTTGAAATGGAATTTTTCTTTTCACAGCTATTATATATGAATTCATATAGAAATATTTATTAGATGTGGAATAACTTTAAATGAGGAATCATTATTTAATCTGCATAAATCTTGACTGTACATTAATATGCTTTGTAAGGTTAACCAGTTGTAAGTAATTTTTATCATATGTATATCTAAAACATTTAATTTACTTACACATTGAGACCAGCATAAGAATCCATTTTGCTCCCAGGAGGTTATTGTTTCCCTATATATTTTGTGAGTATAGTTCTTAGTGATGGTAAATGGGGCTAAAAGGTCAAACCAAAGTTTTAGATCTATGTTTGCCTTGATAATTTTCCTAAAGGAACTGATGTAATGATTAATCAGAAATGTTTTAGAAGGTTTTATTATATTATATTGTATACTAATGTATAGTATGTACCAGGGTTTGTTAGATTTGTCTAATAATATTTTATTTATTTATTTTACATTTGTTGACCGGGCTAGTCCAACTGGATACATGTCCATTTTCAGTAGAGGCCTGGGGAGAAAAGCTCCACATTTACAATATTATTTACAGTAAGAGAGAATTTACAAATAAAATTGAGGAACATTACAGCTTTTTTACTTTACTTTGGAATTTTACTCAGAAATTTAGTACATATCTGGTATAGTTAGTCATAGCAATGAAATCACAAGTAAACATTTTTCAACTATACAGATGCATACTCATTTTAGGTAACAGAAAAGTATCTAGCACATGCAGATAAGATGAGTAATACCCATTAGTAGGTGAGGTAGTTAGTCAGGGTTAGCACAGGGGCATAACCATTTTGTTTTGAGGTATGGCTTCAATTTGCTTTTAAATAGGGTGCTTGAGGTAAGGGAGGTTAGATCACTGGGAAGAGAATTCCAGGTTTTGCCAATAGTGTTAGAGAACAGAGAGTCACCAGCTAATTGTTAGTTTTACATATTTACACAAGTTGTTTATTAGATGAGCATAAGGTCTTTAGGTTGCTATAGGGGGTAATAAGATTAATCAGTATTGGTGTGTTAGTAGGTCAATACAGGATCTTGTGGGCAACTGTTAATTGCTTAAATGTTAAAAGATTTGGCAGCTCTAACCAACCTAGCTATTTAAGAGTGTGACCATGATGGGTTCTGTAGGAAGACCCAGTTGCAAATCTGGCAATGTTATTGTAGGAGATGGCCAGCTTGCTCAAGTTGCTTTTATATGGTTTAGTACATATAGGGGATGCATATAGTAGGGTAGAGATTAAGTGGGTACGAGCAATAGTGGACTTGGCTTGTGGGGTTAAACAGGGTTTGATCCTATAGAGGGAACCTAGTTTCTTGTTGACTGTATTTATAGTACTGTTTATATGGGAATCAAAGGTAAGGTTGTTATCTATTAGTACCCCAAGTAGTTTTGTAGTGGGATCCGGAGAGATAATAGTACCATTACTTGATGTAACAGTAAAATAAAGTGGGGAGGATCTACGGGTGGGAGTAAATAGTAGAAGTTTTGTCTTTTTAAGAATTGTTTTAATAGATTAAATTCATTTATTAATATAACCATTGTTAATTCTTTACAGATGGCAAAATAATTAGGTTTTATCCAGTCTATTATAGTTTTAAGCACAGATGCTTTTATATATCTTTCTATTTCTGGGAAGTTCAATCCTCCTTGTTTCCAGGGTCTAATATGATGAGTTAGAGCTACTCTATTCTTTTTGGGATACCATAAAACTTTTCTTAAACATGAGTTTATTTCTTTAAGAATGCATCTTTCAGGAATTAACTGTAATGCTAATGCTACATATATTATTTTTGGCAATAAGACTATTTTTATTAATTGCAATCTGTTTTCAAAAGTTAATATTATTTTGTTCCACTTTTCTATATATATTTTTATTGTTTCAATAATGTTTTTATAATTTATTAAAACTGTTTTGTTTAAATTTTTGCATAACACTATTCCTAGATAATTTAGCGTAAGTTCTTGTTTTCCTATGATGGATTTATCTATAACTTGTAGATCTTTTTCCTTATTTAAAACAAAAATTTTGATTTTGAACTATTAAAGTGTAGACCTGAAATCTTATAGAATTTCTCCATTACTAGTTCTAGTTCTAGTTCTTCTAATGACTCTCTAGCATTTGATAGGGTTAATAAAATATTACACTTCTTTTTTGATGTACCAGGTGACAACTATTAAATTGCATAAGCGTTTAAGAGTACGTCTCTTTTCTGTAAATACTGGACCTCAAGTCACCAGTTTCCCTGTCTATTTCCAATAGAATGTCCAAAAAGTTGATCTTTGTTGCATGCACTTTAAAGGCGAATTTCAGGTAATGTGTAGTGCTGTTTAGATATTTAACAAATTCCTTTGCTTCTTTTTCAGTACCCACCCACAATATAAGTATATCATCTAAAAACCTCAAAACAGTAAATTTATGTCTAGTTGGATGTATTTTTAATAAACCGGGTCTGTTTCGCTCCGGAGTGCCCTTGGTTATTTTTGCAGACTCTTACATATTGCTTTCCCTTAGTATGACACCAGCTGGTAATCTAGTTATCAAAATAATCTTGTCCTGAATTTTGGCATTATTTGAGGAGATGGCAAGATACCACTCAAAGCAAATGTCTTCCCAGTCTTTGCTACATACTTAGCAATGCCAAGCCTATATTTTTATGTGGAGCATCTTAAATTATTCAATTTCATGTGGGTTCTCACCATGTCATATAATTATTTGTCAGGATGAAGGAATCTAATAGCCCTCACAACATCTTGGATCCTAAATCTGGGAACACAGGTAGGTTTCACGCTGTTCTTGTTCACTGTCATGAGAGTGTGCCTGATAAAATATTTACTAATTAGTAACACAATTCCTACAATAGATGCATCCACTATATGTCTTAATAAGAGTTTGTGGCATGCGCCCTTGTGACTTATATCATATGTGTACTGGCTACTAGAATGACGTAGAGGTACCATAGTAATGCAGCAACATTTATAGCAAACCAAAAGACTCAAAAGCTTATAAGGCAGTAGTTAACTGCCAGCAAATACATGGAAGGATATCACATATCCCCTTTTTTCTCACAAGCAACTCATAATCCTGCCTGTCAACAAGTAAATGAACAGAAAACTGCACATTTCCTTTTTTTCGCAAGAGAAAGCTGGCTAAAACAGTTCTAAACGTATAATACCTGTAGTTAAAATAAGTCACAATATTAGCTAATAAAATGCACTGCCTTTTGTTAGAGAGGCCAAATTAGTAGACAGTTTCAGTGAAGCTGGTATTTTGGGGAAATACCACTGTGCAGCTCATCTGCAGGCAAAAAGCAATCAGCTGCCAATGAAACTCAACGCTATCTAATTAATCGGCGAATAGTTGCCTTGTCAGAACACTGCAAATCTCCCTAATCTCATTAGAGAAAATTTGGTAAAACCATTCTAAACTTAAAATATCATCACCCAATAATAGTTTCACCATTAGGAGAAAAGACACTTCCTAGTGTTAAGAGGAATCAGATCAGTAGCTTTCAGTGAATCAATTTGTCAGGCAAGCAACACTGACTAGTTGTGCTCAAACAAGGGAAAAACCATGAAATGCAAGGAGAAATGACAGCAAGTGAAAAGCAATCAACTCCAAATAGAAATTCGCAGTGTTTTCTAGTTATTAGCAAATAAATGCACATGACAGTGCAGACAGTCCCCTGTGTTAAGGGTCAAATCAGTTGCCTTTTCTACTGATTCAGTTTTTCAGTTGAGAATATTATACAACTCAGTTCACATATGTTATCTATTTGTAAAAAGGAAAAAAGGTATGCAAGGAATCACAGAATTAGGTTTTATCAAGTTTCTGTTTAGTAAAGCTGGTTCAGCAAAACCAGACTCAGCAAACATTGGAGACAGGCTTTAATATAGGACCAAAAGGGGATAAGTCCCATTCTTCCCACTGTTAGCATTCAGTGATTCAGATTTCACTTAATCAGGCTCAGCAATCTGAATCTTGATCAACCCCACCCCCACCCACCCACACACACACACACATTAAAACAAAAGCAAAAAGAATGCTATTAAAATGTGTATTTCCACAAATTGTTTATACCTTAAAGAAACACAAATCTATAAACCTTCCATGACAAAACAATTGTACGTTAAAGATCCATTGTGGATAGAAAAATAACAAAAATGTGTGGGCTATGTGGACCATGTACAACCTCTTAACAAAGCAGTACTACATGTGCAATACAGCAAATGTGGATGTGGCACAAAGCACATATGGAAATCACAACATTATTTATTTATTTCACATTTGTTAACTGGGTTAGTCCAACTGAGTTTGCAAACAAACCCATTTTCATCGGAGGCCCGAGGGGAAAAGCCCCAGCAAACATAATTAAAGAGTGCGACAGTATACAAATATTAAATAATCACAATACAAAATAATTGTAAAAAGAAAAGGTTATTAACTATTTGCATCTGTTTCTTTTTTCCTCTCATGCCCAGCCATGTTAATTTCATACACTATGTTTTTCTTTCCCTGTTTTAAAAAGGTGTTTAAATCCCACCTACTAAACTTGAAACTATGCCATTGCCTTGACCACATGTAGTCTTAGTCTGTCCTACTGTATGGGTATATTTTATATAAGCGAACAAAGATACATTGATAGTAAGCAACCCATTTTCAATGGAGATCCAAGGTGAAAGAGCCCCAGCAAGTATAAGCAACAATAAACATACAGGACAAAAACTATTAAAAATAACAATGCAAATACGAAATTAATTATAAAGAGAAAAGCAAAAGAAGAACATATGAATATACAGAGTTACACTGATAGCAGCGGTCTAAATTTACTACATACAAGAGTAAAAACAAAAGGATAATCATTGTTCAAAAGAAAGAAAATATACAGACATTGATAGGAAGTGGGGGGAAATGATAAATAGTGTACAGAATGGGAGGGGGAGAGAAAGGAGGGGGCTATAGTAGTAGAGATGAGGGTTTCAGAGCTTAGTTTAAGTAGAAGTTACAACAGAGAAAGAAACTTAGGAGATGTAACAGGTTATACAGCAGGGTCCCTATTATTTTAGTGAACGCAATAAATTGCAAACTCTGTTTAGTCGAACATCATTACACAAAATAGCAAAATACTGAAAGCATGGAACAGCGATTTTTTTCCTAGGGGAAAAAAAATCACTGGGCCGTTTTCAGGACTTTGCCATTTCCTCCATTGCGGTGCAATCTTGGAGTTGGTATAGTTAAGTAGGGGGTGTGAGGGCACAGCCCCCACTTTGTTTTTTTGTTTTGATTTTTTTTTATTTGTTTTTAATGGATCAGCAATGTTTTATCCCTGGGAAAAAAATTGCTGACTCGTGTGTTCGACATTTTGGGTTTTGGGAATTGTTGGTCGATTATATAGCATTCGCAGTTCAGTGCGTTCGCTTATATAATATATACCCATACAGTAGGACAAACTAAGACTACATGTGGTCAAGGCAATGGCATAATTTCAAGTTTAGTAGGTGGGATTTAAGCTCCTTTTTATAACAGGGAAAGGAAAACATAGTGTATGAAATTAACATGGCTGGGCATGAGAGGAAAAAAGAAACAGATGCAAGAAGGGGAGCAAACAGTA
Organism: Protopterus annectens; assembly: GCF_019279795.1. Taxonomy (NCBI): domain Eukaryota; kingdom Metazoa; phylum Chordata; order Ceratodontiformes; family Protopteridae; genus Protopterus; species Protopterus annectens. The sequence goes on along the minus strand of NC_056736.1, from coordinate 473,225,654 downwards.
GGGATTAGTTGTGGGAGAGTCAGACAAGAAGCATACAGTGCATGCAGAATTAAACATTTTTGATAGGCTGAAACCCTGTTTTATTTGTATAGCAAAGACAAAAATAAGATACAGTGTGAATGCTACACATAGGCATATAAGGTTGCATAAAGCTGAAAGACAAATTCAACATGAAAAAATAATTTATAAGTATGTATTTGGCAGTATATTTAGTAAAGATCAACACAATGGGCAAAAAACAATGAATGTTGTTTGGCAACAGGATAAGGAAGATGAATTAGAGAAGAGATACAAAACACAAGAAAGGGACTTTAGAACTATTATGCATATAGCACAAACCTGACATCTAAAAGATACAAAATACTGAAAATGCAGGTGTTCCTATATGGCTGCAGGCACAGTAGTTCACTGCACAATTCTCGTTTGTAATAATCCATTTTAGTTGACCTGTTGATGGTACATGTGATGACTTAGGTGTATTATAGCATGCATCATATTCACAACACACAGTGATGATCTCTATAACCCTGCCAGTTAAAACAGATAAACCATTGCTGGTTATCGGCTAAGTAGCTGCATTGTTGGAATATGGTGGCCATTATGGACGTGGTGGTAAGCTTAAAGTCCAACTGATGACCATACAGAAGCAACAGTATCAGAACCACAAATCAGACAATCTGTTTTAACACACCAGATGATGCAGCTAGTGATGGCACTTAATACAGTGAGGTATCCTTTCCTTCCTTTCTGCCAGCAAATACAAAATATACCAGCCATCAGCATGCATAGCAATGCTGACATAATCCCATTATGTAAAGACAATCCAGTAGCAGTAACATTGATTAAATTTGTTAAGTCATGATCAGGAATACATGAAGAAAAGAAATGTATATTCAAACCTATATGCATGCACATGGTGTAGACAGAAAATATTAAAATAGACATATGTGTATTAATATTAGTTTACTTTTTATTTGCATTTCTTGACCAGGACAGTCTGACTTGGTAAAACTACCTCTTTTCAGCTGAGAAATGAGAAAAAAGCTCCATGGAAAATACATTTATTTGTTATTGTTTAATGTCAAGCCTTAACCAATTGGTGTAATGGTTAAAGTCTTAGCTTCTCATGCAAAAGATACAAGGTTCTATCCTGATCTCTGACCAATCCCTATCATGGTGTTGTATGTTCTCCTTTGGTGTCTGTGGAGTTCTTCCCGTATCCCAGAAACATGATGAGTGTTTCTACCTCAAACTCACCCTGATTCTAGATGGCACCCTGTAGGGAAAGAGTTGTATAGCACCCCCCACACACTTTGGGCATTAATTGTGGTGAGCAGTATTCTCAAGACAGAAAAACATGGATCACAGACTATGCACCAGGGTTAGCCATTTAATGGTAGGTTCGTGTATGTCTCCTAGGCTAATGGCCCTAGAGCTCTTACAACCATAGTCATGTTTATCCTGGGTTGCCCCAATTCTCCTTGGTTAGTTGAGTGACATTCACAGAAATGAGAATCTATGGTTAATATCAACTGCCCCTGTTCATGAAGGACATGGGTGCCATACCCTGGAATGAATTTGCAGTCACCCATCTACTTTTATAGGCTGCATTTGAAGAGAGTCACCAAGGAGCTCTGTTTTACATTAATTGTGAGTTTATTTCTGAGGAGTGATGGTCTCTATGAGACATACCAGTCACTCCAGCATGTTCTGTTCATGTAACAGGTAAGGTTAAGATCCCTAGAATGAACGACTCTTGTGCCATTTGATTTGCGTATGTGCAGCATTTTAAGCCCTGCCATGTAGGCTAGGCACAGGTCACCTCTTAGCAGCTTATAGCATACAGAGTACATTGATAGGGCTTTCAGTCTTTCCACATAGGTCTTAGTTAGGAAGCCCTGTATTTTCTTGGTGAGAAAACTCTGGGGTCTCTCCAATTGTTGGAGGTGTCTGTTGAGGTACATGGAAAAGGGAGCATTGTGTTCAATAATTATTCTGATGAGGACTGAATATAATGGAGTTATAACATCCCTAGATTCAGATGTGATGACCTCACTTGCCAGATGTGCTACATAGAAGGGTTTTCTCACTACTGTCGAAACTTGGTGGTTGAAGTTCAGCTTGCTATCAACCTGTGCACCCAGATCTCATACCACTAGGTTTGAACTTTAATTAACAGGGAATTCAGATTTTTCAAAGGGAATAATAATGCAATTTTTGCATTTAGCTTTAATCTGTGGTTTTGGCACCAATCATTTCTCTACATTTCCCTTTCTGCAGTATGTTAACATCATTGGGGAACTCTGTGATTGCAGTCTATTTGCAATCATCAGTGAACTTGATCAGTCCTAGGCTGTCTGTGCTTGCCTAGACTTCCAAGAAATACACTTCAAACAGTGAAGGGCCCAGCACAGAAGCCCGTGGTATGCCACTGGTGTCTGGTCTACTGCTAGAGATGAAGTCAACAACTTTGACAGTATGTGTTCTGTTGGTGAGCCATATGGCTACCCATCTAGTGATGTGAGGGTTAATTCCCAGTTGGGACAGTTTCTCTATAATGCCTGACTTGGGGATTGTGTCAAATGCCTTGGCTAGGGCAATGTAGGTGGTACACACTGTCTGTCCCTCATCCAGGGCTTCAGTGACCTTCTCACAAAAAGTCTATAAGGTTTATAAAGCACAATCTACCCTAAATGAATCCAAACTTGGTTGAATCTAGGGTTTGGAGATCAGCTATGTCCGTGATGATAAGGTCAGTAATGATTCCTTCCATGGGTCTATAGTTCCCAGGGTTGGTTGATGGCCCTCATTTGTGCATGGGAATTACAGTTGCTCTCCTGCAATCTACTGGAACATGGCCAGTTCTCAGGCTGTGATTAAACAGGGCACCACGTGGGTCTGCTAGGTCATGTCTTGCATTGTTTAATATACAATCTGGGATGTTATCTGGCCGGATGAATCAGTGGTGCAGCGGTAGCATTGTCGCCTCACAGCAAGAGGTTCTCCGGTTTGGTTCTTAGCTGGGATTCCTTCTGTGTGGAGTCTGCATGTCATTCATGTGGGTTTCCTCTCATGTTACAAAGAAATGTGTCTGGAGCATTTCTCCCTGGGCCTTCTCTGAAAATTGGCTTTATTCCAAGGTGGACTTTACCGGTTAAATAAATAAAAATTATCTGGTACCAATGAAGCCATGTTTTTGGCTTTGGAGAATGCTGATATGACCTGTTCTCAAATAGGTTCATAGGTTGGTACTAGGCTATCGGCCCTAGGGCCTATACAAGCCTAGCCATGACAATTCTCTGGATATTTCTTCCCACAATATTTACTTCTCTGGACCCCTGTCTATCAGGGTGACTGACATGATCCCTGGGGTGAATTTCCTATCTCCCATCCAATCATCAAGGTTCCTTTTGAAGAGGGCCAAGGAGGCACTCTGCTTGGCATGTATGGGCAGTCTATTCCAGAGTATGGGGAGTCTCTGGGTCAGGAACCTATCCATCCAGCATGTTGTATTCATTATGATGACAAGGTTTAGATCCCTGGAGCATGTGGCTCTGAGGGATTGGGATTTCTTTAAGTGGAGAATGTCCAACAGCTCAGGGCTTGACATGGCCTTGTATGTTAAGGAGAGATCGCCTCTGAGTAGACGATATGCCACAGAGTATAGCTGGAGTTTTTTTAGACAGTAAGAATATGGCATCTGCTTTAGGCCTGTGATTCTTTTAGTGATGTATTTCTGTGGCCTTTACAGCTGTTGCAGATGTCTTGTGAGGTACATATCAAATGGAGCATTATACTCTATAATGGGTTTAATGATGGATGAGTACAGTGGGACAATAACCTCCTTTTTTCTGGATGAAAATCCCTTAGAGATGAGGTGTGCCACATAGAAGGATTTCCTGACTGTTGTGGTGATGTGGTTATGGAAAGTGAGACCACTGTCCACCTGTGTCCCTAAGTCTCTCATCCCACTTTCAATGTTTAGTGTACTGCCACCTATGTGTAATTCATTGGCACATGTTTTTTTCCAAAGGGGATAACTATACATTTCTTGGCATTAGGCATCTGTTTCTGTAATGCCCTTTTATAGAATATCCACATCATTTGGGGATTCAATAATGGCTCCCAGTTTGCAGTCATCTCCGGACTTTGTTAGCCAGAGTCCCTTAGTGTTGGCCTGTACTTCAGAGAAGTAGATGCCACACAAGAGTGGTCCCAGGACTGAACCCTGAGGTACTCCACTTGTCAGTTGTCTGGAGCTGGATTTGGAGTCGGTTACATTTACAGTCTGGGTTCTGTCAGTAAGCCAGTTGGCAACCCATCTTGTGACGTAGGAATTTATGCCCAGCTTAATAAGTTTATCTATGATTCCAGAGAAGGGGATGGCATTGAAGGCCATGGCAAGGTCAAGATAGGCTGTGTGGACCGCCTTACCCTCATCCACAGCTTTGGAGACTGATTTGAAGAAGTCAATCAGGTTCAGGAGACAAGATCGGCCCTTCACAAACCCAAACTGGATGAGGTCCAGTGTTTGAAGGTTGCCAATGTCTTTGTTTATAAGTTCCATGATAATGTGTTCCATGCCCTTGCAGATCAGGCTCATCAGACTGATGGGACGGTAGTTCCCGGGATCCAAGGTGGTTCCCCCTTGTGGAGTGGGATAACTGTAGCTGTGCGCCACTCAGTGGGCACAAAGCCTGAGGTGAGGCTATGATTAAACATGACACTTAGGTGAGGTGCCAGTTCATTTTGTAGTTCATGTAGTACACAGCCTGCAATGTCATCTGGTCCCATGGATGCTGTATTCTTAATTTGGAGAGTGTGGTTTCTACCTGTTTGGCTGTGATTACCAGAATTTGGCAATCTTTGGTATTGAGATGGGTCCTTTAGGGGGTGAGAGGGGTGAAGTTGGCACTAAATCGATCTGCCAGGATATTGGCAATATCCTTGGGATCAGTATATTTAATGCCATTCTGTTGAAGCTTAGAGCAGATCTGAGCATTGCCATTTAGATTCTTGACATAACTATAGAATGCCTTGTGGTTGTCTTTGGAATCTTTGGCAATTTTATTTTCGTAACTAGCTTTTGAGGATTTTATGAGGGATCTCAGATTCTTACTGAGGCTGGTGAGGGAGTTTTTTGCATCCTGAGATTTTCCTCTTTTCTGCAACAGTTTCTTCCTTCTGTTGTATAGTTTGTTTATAGCAGGGGACCACCAGATTGGCTTCCTTTTTTTGGAGGAGAGCATCTTGGTTCTATTTGGTAAGGCATGATTCATGCATGAGTGGATGTGCTTCTACAGTGCCTTAGTTTAAGATTCTGCAGTCGAAGTTTCAGATCCCGTCTGCTTGGATGTCATGAGGTTTGTCACTTCTGACTTCAGTAGCATGAAGTTGACTTTGGAGAAGTTTTTTAAGGAGGTTTCCTTACTGGGGGGTGGAGGTGGGATGTGGATGTCAAGGATGATTTGCTTATGGTCAGACCTGACCAATGAGGGGGTGACCACTGGTGTGGAGCATCTATCTCCCATGTTGGTAATGACCAGGTCTAGGATATTGGAGCCCCTGATGGGACAATGGATTAGTTGATCCAGGGCATTGGAATTTATGAATTCCAAGAACCATTGGGAAAAGGAGTTGGTACCCGAGTAGTTTTCCCAGTTAATGGCAGGGTAGTTGAAATCACCCAGTATTAGGGTGTTTGGTTGTATCTTAATATTTTCCAGTATGTTTAGAATGGTGTAGTGAGAATCTTGGGGCATGGTGGGGGATCTGTAGCAAGCTACAATTTGGATTGCAGTCTTACCTAGTGTTAGTTGCACCTAGAGAATTTCAGGTGTATTGTGTTGGGCAACTAGCCTAGAGGTGTGAATATCCTTGGTGAATATGGACACTCCTCCACCTTTAGTGTTTCTGTCTTGGTTTTGTGGCCGAAAAGTGTGGTAAGAGTTGTAGCCTGGTATTGCAGGTGTGCTCTCTGGAGCCTTGAACCAAGTCTCAGTTACTGCACAGATATCAATGTTCTCAATTTTTAGGAGTGCCTCGAGAGAGTGCATTTTGAGGTTTAGACTTTTAGCATTGAGTAGCATTACCTTCAGATTTTGCATGCTTGTATCTGTTACGGTGGTGGTTTTGTCCTTTGAAGTTGCCTAAAAAAGGCACTATAGGAGTGGCAAGAGCTTTAGCCAGTAACCTGAATTCCAGGGATGACAGGTGCAGGCCATCTCTGGCAAAGCATCGTGGTTTGTTGATCATGTCTTCCCAGGCAGACAGATATTGGATCCCCTTTGAATGACACCAGAAGCTTAGCCAATTGTTGAAGTCAATCATTTTGTCCTTATACTGTGGTATCATTCTGGGCGAAGGCAGGATGCTACTCACGGCTCGGGTCATACCTGCCTGGGACCCATGATCCAAGAGCTCTTCCATGTCTCTTTTCATGAAGTCCAAGGAAGTACATCTCAAGTCATTCACTCCAGCATGGACAATGACAGAGTCATATTTGTACTTGTTGTGGAATGACTTGAGTGCATGCATTATGTGGCGGATCCTGGCATCCAACAGGCAGCTGACAGTAATTTTCTCCTTGTTCAGCCTGGTGAGTGGGACATCAGTGTGCCTGACTCAGATAATATGCCGAGGAATGGTGGCAGGTATGCTTTGGAGTATGGCTGCTGGGTCAAGGGGGTGAAGTTTGCACCAAATCTGTCAGTTAGCAGGTTTGTCAATTTCCTCCAGTATAGTATAAGTGGTACCATCCACTACCAGTTTGCCACATAGCTGGGCATTCCCTTTCAGATTTCTGACATACTTAAAGAATGCCTTGTGATTATCCTTAACTAATGATGCTATTTTACCTTCATAATTAGCTTTGGAGAGCTTAACAAGATTTCTGATTTGTTTCTTTAAGCTGTGGAGGCAATTCTTCTTCTGCTGAGTCAGTTCCCTCTTGTTCTTAGACATTAGTTTCTTTGTCTTGTTATATAACCTGTTTATACTTGAGGTCTACCACTGTGGCTTGTTTTTTGAGAGGACCTGGTTTTAATCTGGTCAGGTACAACCAAGTCTATACAGCTGCTTAAGTGGTTATACAGGGCATTTGTGTACACCTCTACAGGAGTCAGTGTTGTCTGTGACTGAGGGGGGTTGAAACTTTTTACATCATTGCTTAGTAGGAGGTAGTTTGTTTTGGAAAAATTTTTAAGCTTTTTTGTTCCTGAAAGGGTGTCATGCATTATAGTTATGTCGACTGAGATTGACTTATGGCTCAATCTTACCAGGGAGGGCATCACACAGGGGGGACTGCAGTGATGCCTCATATTGGTGAGCAGTATGTCCAGGACATCTGAGCCCCTAGTGGGGGTGCTGACTAATTGTTCCAGGGCATTTGTATTGTCAAGGTACAAGAACGTCTGGGCAAGCATGTTTGTAGTCGTGTATGTTTACCAATCGATGGAAGGATAGTTAAATTTACCCATGAACAAGGTGTTTGGCTGTATGGCAAGTGACTCCAGTAAGTCCAGGTATGCGGTATGCTTTTCTTTGTTCATGTTGGGTGATCTATAGCTAGCAGTGATGTGGTAGGGTGTTTTGTCTATAGTAAAAGGACATAGAGTAGTTTGAGAGAGTCATACTGTTTGACCAGTCTTGAGTTATACTTGGCCTTAATGAAGATAGGTACAACTTCAGCTTTGGTTCTTTCATGCTCAGTTTGTGATCTGAATGTGTGGAACACATTGTAGCCTTGAAAGGCCAGGGTGCTTTCCTTGGCTTTGAACCAAGCCTTGGTGACTGCACCAACATCAGCATCTTCCAAGGTGAGGAGTGCTTCCAGGGAGTGCAGTTTCCTGTTTAGACTCCTAGCATTAAATGTCAGAACCTTGAGTTTATCTTGAGAGGATCAGAACTTTGAGTTTATCTTGAGAGGATTTTGGTTCATCAGGAGGTTTGTTGTTTTGACACTGCCTAAAAAAGGCACAATAGGGGTGGCAAAGGCCTTTGCTGGTATGTGAAGGCCTACAGGAGAAAGGTGCAGAAAATCTCAGGCAAAGCAGTGTGGCCTGTCAACCATGTCTTCCCAGACTGACAGATACTGGATCCCTTTAGACTGACACCAGAAGCTAAGCCAGTTGTTGAAGTCGGTCATTTTTTGTTTATTGTGGCATCATCCATGGTGGAGGTAGAATGCTGCTTAGGGCTAGGCTCATACCTGCCTAGGGCACATAAACTGAGAGTTCAGTCATGTCCCTCTTCATATAGTCTAGAGAGATACGTCTCAAGTCATTCACCCCAATATGGAATACGACAGAGTCATGGTAGGACTTCTTCTTGAGAGACTTGAGTGCTTGTGTGACTTGATGGATCCTGGCACCTGACAGGCAGCTAATTGTGACCTTCTCCTTGTCCAGCCTGGAGAGGGGGATATCTGTGTGTCTCACTATGGAGTCACCTATGACCAATACATTTGGTTTTGAGGTGTTATGCCTTAAGAGCTTATTTGTTTATTTGCTGAGACACTGGTGTGTGTATTACTATGTTTAGTGGTTTCTCTTTGCATTGCAGTGTGTGCAAGTGGTTTACATTTGGGAGGTCTCCAATCTTTTGGTAGGCTTCTAGTGAGTATGTCCGCATATGTAGATTTATGTGTCATGTCCTTATTTTGTGGGAGAAGTGAAGTGTGTGTGGTGGCAACCTATTTGTTGTCCAGTCTGTCATTACATGAGAGTATTGCCTCAAATTCCGTAGTGTAATTACATCTGTCACATAGAGTATTTATTTGTTTTAGGAGTAAGTGGTTGTCAGTATACATGAGACAATTGCTACATTGCCTGAAGATGCCCATGTCAATCAGACTGGCCAGAGAGATGGTGGGAAACTGCCCATCCATTATAGCAGGTTTTTTAATGTATGTACTATTAGGGAAGGAGTAGGCTAGTTTGACCAGACTTTGCACTAGGACTACCAGAGAGACTTATTCCTGTGAAGACTAGAAATGATAAGCATAGCAACGCCACTCAGTGCACAACTGAATTGCTCCTAGTGCAGCAGGGACGTTTGGGAGAGCTCTGCTGAAAGTTGTCTAGGGAAAAACTATGTTTGATAGTTTTTGCATATATACAGGATGCCACTAGCCTTCCTCCAGTAATCCCCAACTCAGATGAAGATAGATGTACACACTTCTGCCACAGGGGTGCCTGGAAACCCTCCTAATGTAAGATGGGTGGTTTAGTTCTGAAGTGTAACAAAAACACTCTGGATTCAGCCGAGGTGAATCCAGTCTATGCTATCTAGGGCAACAGAACAGTTAATTCAAGAGCAGAAATATGTAGGCACAAACAGTAGAAAAAGAAAAAAATAAGGCAACAATTTGATAAAATACAGTTAGAAAGTGCAGTAGACTCTCGAATATTCATATTTTTTTTCACTTGTAGATGCTTTGGATATCAGAAAAAACACTCTGGACCTCTGGCTAAAGACACTGAACATATAACAGCTACAGTAATCTGAGCCTAGTATAAGAAATGGTACAAGAATTAGCTGTAAGTGTTGACTGATGTCACCAAAAATGGACATGGGTGCTGGTGATAATGGGATTGAAGACCAGTTCTACTGACCTGAGCCAGGCGCCCATGCTAACAGTGGAAGGGGTATATGTGCCTCAAGTGGCCAATGTGTACCCACCATAAAGCCCAGCAGCTCTGGGTCAAAAAAGATACTGGCCTACTGTTGTCAATCTGCCCAACTTGGGTTACCATGAATAGCTCTGTTGAGTGAACGCTGGATGTAAAACCAATCAACCAGCCAAACATGAACTAAGAATTGCTACTCTCAATGTAGGTTCACTAACAGGATTCAGCTTGGAAGTGGATGACATGATAGTAAGGAGGAGGCTGGACATCATATCTTTCATGGAGACAAGATGGAAGGGTAATGTAGCAAAGTCACTTGGCTTGGGGTCCAGAGTCTACTGCACAGGAGAAGGACAAACTAGAAATGGTGTGGTAATTGAGGTGAGGGAGAGACTTCAGAAGACAATGACAGATGTCATCAGGATTAGTGATAGACTCATGGCAATCAGACTCCAATGTAAGGATAAGGCACAATATTTATAATCTCTGCCTATGTTCCACATCAGGGTTGTGATAGTGAAGAAAAGAGTGCATTCAGACAGCATTTTCAGGCCCTATTAGATAAAGTAGGACAGCAGGAATCTATGTTGACAATGGGTGACCTGAATGCACATATCTGGAAAGACAGAAGACAATATGATGATTTTCTTGGTTCACAATGAGGGGGCAACAGGAATAAAGAAATAAAGGCTATTCTAGGTTTCTGTCTTGAAAATATCTTGATGGTGACCAACCCATGGTTCAATAAGCAATACAGTCATTAGATTGTATGCAAGAGTGATCAACATGCAACTCAGGTAGACTTCCTCCTGGTAAGGAAAGGGCAATGGGGTAGAATCAGTAATTGCAAAGTCATCCCTAATGAAACAAACAGCCCATAGCATAAACCATTGGTTGCTACAATCAACTGCAAGCAATGGCCAGAGAGGGCTTTAAGGACAACATAGACTAGGTGGAAGACCTGAAAGTTGACTGAAGAAAAAGCATAAGATATCAAGAATGACTCAGGGCTCTAGCATCTCAGGAAAAAAAGGAAATAGATGGAGTTGAAGAAGAATGGCAGCACCTCAAAACAGCAAGTGTGAGGATTACATAACAGATTTGTGGCCAGCTATGAAAATAAGGTACATAAGGAAAGCTGGTGGTGGAATGCAGAATTCCAGGAACTCATCAAATGAAAGAATGAGTGCAGGAAAAAGAAAAAGGAAGAAAAGACAGCTCCTGCTAAAAAGGAATACTGGTTTGCTAGCAAAGAAGCTAAAAGAGGAATTACAATAGCAAAGAACAAGCCATCAGAGACACTCTATAAACTTCTGGAAATGTGATCAGAAGATGACATGAAGAAACTCTCTCCAGTTGCAAGGCAAAAACAAAAAGGTAAAGAAGCATCTTCTGAATGACGAAAACCCCACAGAAGCTGTACTGCGCAGACACAGCCTATGATGAAAGAAAAGCAGTAGACCACCCTAGAAGAAATAATAATAGCACTAGAAAAATGGAGTCAGGGAAAGTAGTAGGTTCTGATGATATTGCAGCAGATTCATCATGATTTTGGGTGAGATGGGTAGAAATGGCTCCTGAGGGTAGTCATAGCAGTATGGAGAAAAAGGAGTACCCAGATGACTGGAGAATAAGCATATTAGTACCAATGTACAAGAATAAATGGGACATGAACAACTGTGGACAGTATAGAGGTATCAAACTCGTGTTGCAATGCGTAAAAGTTCTGGAAAGGGTAATTGATAAACGAATATGCAGAGCAGTAGAAAGTAATATGGGAGATGAGCAGTTCAGATTCCGAATAGGTTGCAACACAATTGACCCAATGTTTGCAGTGAGACAGATAGTTGAGAAGAAGCTAGAGATAATGAAAGCATCCAACTTTGTATTCCTAGACTTGGAGAAAACATATGACAAGGTCATAAGAAAGCTGATTTGGGCAGACTCGGAGTGGTTTGATGTCCAAGAAACATTGGTGGAATTAGTGCAGGCTATGTACAGGGACCCAATGACTGAGGTACAAATAGTACTTGGTCTCAAAGAGAGATTCCTAGTGGGAGTGGGTGCGCATTAGGATTCAGCTCTGAGCCCACTGCTGTTCATACTGGTGATGGACTACAACAATTAGATTGGAGGGGACAGATAAACAAAACAGCTTATGCAGAAGATGTGCAATTACAGTCAGACTCTGAGCAAGAATTTCAATAAAGGATAGGGGAACTGATTGCAAAACTGAAGGCACATGGAATGAGACTGAGTATAGATAAGGCAGATGTAATGGCAGCAAATGGGGGAAATCATAAAAAACTGAGAATTAAAATGGATGGGAAAACAGTGAAACAGGTTAACAGCTTCAACTATCTGGAAAGGGTGGATAAGGAAAAGAGAAGTCTAAATGAGGAGGTCAAAGCTAGAATCAGAACTGCAGCCAGTCATCATACATGGTTATACTATTTGTTCAATGCTTAATTGTAAAAATTGCATTTTCCTTGGCAGCCTGAATTGAAATTCACTCATTCATTGTGCAGTAGATTTGAACAGATGCCTTGCACTGTATGGCTTTATACAAGTTATGAGATAAGCTGCTAGATCAAACTTCTGTCATATTTGAAAATAGTTCACTACTGGATATCAGTAAAATGAACAAACCCAATAGATTTGTGAGCTCTTTTGTACAGCCAAATATTTTATGTTACCATTGCCCAGTGTTCTCACCCTGGGTTCCCAAGAGTGCAAGCTCCATCAGAGTAACTGCAGATGAAGAAGAGTTCCTTAAGCAAAGAAGCCTGACCTACTTTTGAAGATAGATTACATTGTGTGAGGCAGCATTTATGGGGAAATATTTTAAAAATAAACATGTAACCTTCTCCCATATCTCTTCTCACAATTCCAAGAAGAATTGTTACAAAAAAAGGTGACTTCATGCAAACATTTGTGCATGGCTGGTTAGTACAATTAAATCACATTTCAAAGCTAGAGATACTGATTTTCTGTTCCATTTGGAAAGAGACATGATATCCTAGTAATTATGCTGTTTGGTAGAATCTAAAAAGAAACTGTGGGATTGCTACATTATCAAATAAAGTTACTTAAATGAGATGGAAACAGAGTCCATATTCCTTTCAATACAAAAACATTTTTAGAAATTGATTACGGGAAATTTCATATGTTCTGTTAAAAGTACTTTTAAGTCAAAAGGATCCCTGGCAGATGCAATCACAGGATCATCTCAAAGCCAAACCAAATCTGATGTTGTCAATGCAACCAGACCTGCAACTGTCACTTTATTGATAAAATAAATTAAATAAATTGTTGCTGAAGGCAGCTTATTTATGCTCTTGCTTGCATTCTACTTTATGACTGCTATTGCCAACAAATAGATGTTACTCTGCAGGAACTTTCAGAAAATATGATGAAGATAATAAGCTAATATACAAAATGCGTACACATCTGAAAATTTCTCAGTATTTTTCTGCCTACTAGAAAATCTGCACTGCAATGAAACGTTTTAATGTATTTTTATGTTATGCTTGCTTAACAGGATAGAACACTACTCAGAAATGATAAACTGCAGGCTTAGGTTCATAGGTTCATAGGTAGGTAGGTACTAGGCTATTGGCCCAAGGGCATAAATAAGCCTAGCCAACAAGGTTCCCTGGCTTACACCACCCAAGAAAGTTATTTTCCTGTGCCCCTGTCGAGCAGAGCCACAGAAGTGATCCCCGTGGTATATTTCCTATTTCCCATCCTCTCATCAAGATTTTCCTTGAAGAGTGCTAATAAGGAACTTTGCTTGACATAGATGGGTAGCTAGTGCCAGAGTATGGGAAGTCTCTGGGACAGGAATCTATCCCTCCAGCACGTCCTGTTTATTGTGGTGACAAGGTTTAGGTCCCTAGAGCGTGTAGCTTGGAGGGATTGGGATTTCTTTAGGTGCAGCATGTCCAACAGCTCTGGGTTTGACATAGCTTTATATGTTAGGCAGAGATCACCTCGGAGCAGGCAATATGCTACAGAGTAAAGCTGGAGTTTTTTGAGATGGTCAGTGTAGGGCATCTGTTTGAAGCTTCTGTGGCCATTCCAGCTGTGCAGATGTCTTGTGAGGTACATTCCAAAAGGGGCATTGTACTCTATAATGGGTCTAATGAGTGTCGAGTAGAGGGGAACAATTGCCTCTTTTTTCTTGGGTGAGAACCCTTTTGTGATGAGGTGTGCCATGTAGAAGGATTTCTTGACTACTGTGGTGATGTGATTATCAAAGGAGAGACTAGTGTCCACCTGGGTCCAAAGGTCTCTTATCACACATCTGGCATTAAGTAGACTGCCGCCTATGTGGTAGTTCATGGGTACTGAGTTTTTACCAAAGGAGATGACAATGCACATTTTGGCATTGAGCTTGAGGCCATGGCTCTGACACCAGCCATCTGTCTCAGTGAGGCCCTTCTGTAGGATGTCCACATCATTTGGAGACTCAACTATGGCTCGTAGTTTGCAGTCATCTGTGAACTTCATTAGACAAAGGCCTTCTGTGTAAGCCTCTACTTCAGAGAAGTAGATACCAAACAGGAGAGGTCCCAGTACTGAACCCTGTGGTACTCCACTTGACACTGGTTTGAAGTCAGATTTGGAGTCTGCAACTTTTACAGTGTGAGTTCTGTCAGTGAGCCAGTTGGCAACCCATCTTGTGATATAGGGATTTATACCTAGTTTAGTGAGTTTAGCTATAATTCCAGAATGGGGGATGGTGTTGAAAGCGTTGGCGAGGTCAAGATAGGCTGTGTGAACTACCTTACCCTCATCCACAGCTTTGGTGACTGCCTCAAAGAAGTCGATCAGGTTCAGGAGGCATGATCTGCCTTTCAAAAACCCAAACTGTGTGGAGTCCAGAGTTTGGAGGTTACCAATGTCTTTGTTTTGTGAGTTCCACGATGATAAGTTCCATGGCCTTACTGACCAGGCTCATTAAGCTAATAGGGTGATAGTTCCTTGGATCAGTGGTGGCTCCCCCTTTGTGGAGTGGGATAACTGTTGCTGTGTGCCATTCAATGGGCACAAAGTCTGATATGAGGCTATGATTGAACATGGTGCTTAGGTGGGCAGCCAATTCATTCTGAAGTTAGTGTAAAATGCAGCCTGGGATGTTGTCCAGTCCCATGGATGCTGTGCTTTTGGCTTTAGAGAGTGCAGCTTTTACCTGCGTAGTTGTGATTACAGGGAATCTGCATTCTTTCTGTATAGATATGGGCCCTTTAGGGGGTGAGAGGTGGGTAAAGTTAGTATTGAACCTATCTACCAGGATTTTGACAATATCAGTTGGTTCTGTAATTTTCATGCCATTGTGCTGTAACTCAGAGCAGATCTGGGTGTTGCCATTGAGATTCTTGACATAGCTATAGAATGCTTTGTGGTTGTCCATAGAATCAGTGGTGATTTTGTTTTTGTAGCTAGCTTTGGAGGATCTTATAAGGGATCTCAGCCTCTTACTGAGGCTGACCAGGGAGCTCCTCCAATCATGGGATTTTTCTCTCTTTTGCAACAGTTTCTTCCTTCTGTTGTAGAGTTTCTTTATGGCAGGGGACCACCAGACTGGCTTCCTTTTTTTGGAGGATAGCGTCTTGGTTCTGTTTGGGATAGCACAATCCATACACTTGTGTAAGTGCTTATAGAGTGCATTTGTGTAGGATTTAGCAGTCGTAACTGTATTGTCCATATGCATGGGTGTCATGAAGTTCGCCACTTCTGTCTTAAAAAGCATGAAGTTGGCTTTGGAGAAGTGGGGTGGGAAAAATGGAATTTTACTACAGTGAGGATTGAACCGGAAATGACTGCTCATAAAGCAAATGCTTTAACCACTACACTATTGCAGTTTGCCTTGGTTTTATGGCAAATCAAGAACAATACGAAAGAAGAGTATGGAATAATAATAGTATCAGTATGTAAAGGTCAACATTGTTTATTTGTTTGAAAAAAATAATCTACATTCCATGCTACATGCTATTTATTTATTAAAATTAAACAATCTATGTTTCCCATAAGTAACCTCGTCTGGCCTCCCATTTCCCATATGGACAGAGGCTGTCAATAATAAAAAAATATTCTCCTAGCCTACAACCCCCTTATAAATCCTTAGCTTCCTGCCTTCTAGCATGCTCCCTATGATATCTCTGACACAAATAGTTTAGGGGACAAGGCCAGGCTTGTAAGGGCCTAGTGGTCAATAGCCTGCTAACAACCTGTGAACCTATTAACCTATACTAGCCCATCTTTTGTGTAAGAATCTTGTCTGAGATCCTGGTAGATGTTGTTTCAATCAGCTGCTAGATCAGGGTGAGAAATACAGTCTAATTATTCAATATCAGCATGTTTTATAGAGGTTTACATCCAAATTCAGAGATGATACTATGTTAAAAACATAAAAAAGCCAAATTCTAGAGACAGTATTCATTATCTAAAGTCTTGCTTTTAAATCACACATTCATTACATACTCCTGGCTAGATTGAAATAAAATACTTTTTGATGGCACTCTTAGTTAGTTTCATACCTAACTCAACAAAATGATGTTATACGTTTCACTGGACAATAAAGGTGAGATATAGTAACATTTC
The DNA here is from genome assembly GCF_019279795.1 of Protopterus annectens. Classification (NCBI taxonomy): domain Eukaryota; kingdom Metazoa; phylum Chordata; order Ceratodontiformes; family Protopteridae; genus Protopterus; species Protopterus annectens. The sequence continues at coordinate 473,209,419 of NC_056736.1, read as the reverse complement.
CTGCCAATGTTCTGCACTGACTAGTACTTGAAATAATCCTTTTTCACCTTTCTTCAATGGTCTGATGCTTGATCTGCTTAGTTGACATATATCGTTTGTTCATTCATTTATTGTATGCTTACTTATGTTTTGTGGACTGCACTAACTGTAGTGGATTGGACCCATTTTTCAGAAAGGGCAGATGCAATTACCCAAAGGAAACATATATCAATGACTACATAATTAGAATTATTGAAAAAAATAACAAGTATAAGTAATTCTTTGTCTGGGTTTCACAATAAAATTGTAGCAGATACAATAAGATTAGGCTTGCTATCAAGCAGGTTTAGCTATGTCAGGGATGTTTTTTAAAAAAATAAAGAAATATAGTGCTATTTGCACAGAAGAAAACATAAGGTTTGTATATAAATAATCAACAGAAAGAGTACAGACATTTACTGTAAAATGAACCACTATGCCCTAAACTAGACTAGTAGTACTCAGGGTTGCCAAAAAAAAAACACAGAAATTAAGCTGACTTCTTAAACATATTGTCATGTATTAGTAGAAGAAACAGGATTATAAATGTAAGTGAAGCCTCTTCCAAGATTTAGGCATGCTCAGAAAGCTGGAATGCAGCTCATATTTGATGCTTCAGTATAAATGTTGTAACTCCACTATTTAGCTGCTTAATCAGAGGTATATAAGTGTTTGGTTGGATCTTACATTGTCATTTAAATCTAATATAGAATGCACTGTAGACAAACTACTGCAGCTTATAATATTATACCATGAAACCCATTTGCCATTATTTAAGAAAAGGAATAGTTTATATAAACACACCTCTTCTATCCTTTTTGCATCAGGAAGCAAAACTGGTCTAGCTTTTTTTATTCCAAAAGTAAAGCATGGTGTGAAAGCCATAGACACTGCACAACAAAATGTGCTTCAAATTTCTTTGCTAAACATTTACTGTTTTAGTTCATTATTGTCCGCCAAAAAAATATCACTACCATAAGGGTCATATTTCTATCAAAGTTTATCTTCATGAACATGAAGCTCAATCAGTGCTTTGAAATGGTAAATATCCACACACACACACACACACACACACACACACACACACACACACACATATATATATATATATAAATCTATATGGGTTCACTTTATAATCCCAAAATCCCTCAAGATCATAAAGCCGAAACCTTAAAATCCCAAAACCCCAGAAGCGCGAATTTCAAAATCGCGACTCCTACACTAACCATACACCACACACATACACATACACACACCTTCCCCCCACACACAAACACACAAACCTACACTATATACTAAAAGGGGGGCAAGCCCCCCTGTATGCCCCATGTAAGGGGCTGTACCCCCCACACTTCACTACTTAAATATACTAACTCCAAGGTCACACTACACAAACACATGAAAAACCTCCATACAAACTACATTCCACTCGCACACACATCATGGTAACAAAACACACTGATACACACTAAAGCCTCTAACCAAAACCCATAAACATAAATACTTACCTGAACTTCCAGCTATCCATTCACACAGCGCAACACCAGAAGAGCTACTTCAACATGTCTGTACTTAGGGATTTTGAAATTTGCTCTTCTGGGGTTTCGGAGTTTTAGCCTTTTGGTTTTATAATCCGGGATTCTGAAATTCAATATTTCAGAATTTCGGGATTATAAAGTGTTCGTATATAAATATATATATATATATATATATATATATATATATATATATGTGCGTGTGTGTGTGTGTGTGTGTGTGTGTGTGTGTGTGTGTGTGTGTGTGTGTGTGTGCATATAAGCCCTCTTTATCTGCAATGTAGCTCTATTCCACAGTATTTATTGTAGATAAACATTTGCGTGAAGAATAGAGATCAGTCATTCCACAAAAATCCATAAACATACTTGTAAGTAACCTTATTTTGGGTTATCTATGTTTTGGTTTTATGAATTAATAAAGAAAATAAATAATAATATTCCAAATTGAAATTAATTGAGTAAAATACTACTAGTTGTCCCAGGTGAGTTACTTGAACTATGAAACGCCAACTATCATCCTTAGACGGCTGAACAGAAGCTGCTACGGCAGACACTTTAATGAGATAACATGTTCACATGCTAAGAGATGCAAATTTGAATACATAACAATAACTTACAATCTGGCTAAACACAAAGCACTGACATTTTAACTAATTGTTGAAACTAAATTACCTGAATTATGCTGTCTAGTCCATCATTTTAAGGGAGTAAAAATGCCTTTGTGGATAAAGACAGATTGACACACAAAATTACATTAGTATGGCAATCCTCATAAGGACTTTTTGGGGTATAAGAAATTACAAAATAAAGTTACTTTCAATGGCACTAAGATATTAGCACTGTGCAGAACATTAAGATATGATTAGACAAACACACATTTCCATTTTCTTTGTGCAGTTTTCCCTGTAGGATTAGAACAGACAATGTCATTCTTGATAAACCATAAAGGTGTTGATTCTATAAATGGTAAGGTAATTTGGCCCTGCAACAATTTCATGAACATGTGACCTTTACAGATAACAAATATGTATGATAGATTAAAAATGGATACTAATAGTATTTGTATAATTAATTTAAGGAAATCTAATTAGTTATGAATTTACTAATTTTATTTTCAAATAGAAGTTTACTTTTTATTACATATTTTATGATGTGATGTGGAACTGTTTTTGCAGTGTTTAGAACTGCATAGAGCCTGTGGATGTCATCTAAGTATCAACAGAATGTCAAACTAGCATTGATTCATAACCATTCTAAAAAAAAAATACGAGGGCAGGAACATTGCATTTCATAACAACTGAATATTATATATTTGAAATGTCAAGACTAAACCTTCCTCATTAGTTAAAACTGATGATGTGTATTGTGTGGCATGAAGTCAAGATTAATTGTGAAACAACCACTCTGACATTTTAAGCATATGCATCATAAGGTTAATTCTAATTGTTTTGCAATCAGGTTCTGCAAATGAAAACATTTCATTTCCTTTTGGGAGATGTAGCAACATGCATTTCTTAGACTAAATGACAAGCAGAAAATAAGAGACATCAGACAATATCACTGATGTGTGACTTCACTGCTGGATTGCACCTGCTTCTTCCGAGATGTATTTAGGAAAGAGATGAGAAAAAAAGAAAAGAAGAAAGTCACAACACATGTTCTTGAAAAGAATATATAGAACTTAATTGAAGGTATTATTTCAGACCTTTCCATTGGGATTATGTAAATACATGGACAGATTAATTGCATGTTGTATGTTACATTACTTGCTGATTAAGGGGCTTAATTAAATGACTAGGTCTTCATTAACATCCCGTGCATCCAATACAACCATATTGTGTTATGTATTTAAATTATTATTTTAGTACCAGTAAATATTGCTTTCATGGAAACGCTGCCTAAAAGCTATTATTACCTTGGAAGCTCTAGTGACAGAACTATTGCAAAATTATTGCATGCTGCCAAATTAATGAATTACTGATCGCTCAGCTAAATATTTGGTCATGCTGCCTTATATAGGTTGTATTTTTTGCATGGCCAGAGACACAAATTCACAGTTTTGCTTGTTATTCATGGATGTTTCTTGAATGAGATAGTTATTACCATTGGACTCAGGACTGCTTATGCCTTGAATGCAAATAAACAGGAAGATCTCAGATTTTATCCCTTTTTACCGAAATTAACATTTTCAGAGTAATTAGGCAGCAACAGAAACAAATCCTGGGGCAACACAACAATGGAGTCCAAAACACAGATGAAATTTCAACTTGGAGCCAGCCAGAATATGGGCTCACATTTTACATGTAAGTTTAGCATGCTTCAGATTTTAGCTGAGAACATGAGGGGAGGGTATATTAAAATACACACTGAAAATACTTGAATATGATTGGATTACATGTCTGAATGCAACTACATCACCTGGCTTGAATGAACATTGTAGTCTGAAACCTGTTTTATCTATAAGAAAATTAAAACACTAGTATAATTAGTTCATTTTGATGTTTATCTGTGATGTTATTCACTTTGAATTTTATAAAGAGGAGGTTTTGCTATTATGGTGTTTTAATACTTGATAAAGCACTTTTTATGTGAAAGTGTTTGTATGCTTGGATAAATATATTCCCATTCTAACTGGTTCCTGCTTGCAACTTCATATGTGTTTTGGACATTAGGAGTGAAGTCAAATATACTGTTGTGGTTATATCATAGTTATAGCTACACTTACCATGTTATTTTCCTTCAGTGCTCAATGGTGAACTGCTAGGTTCATAGGTTAGTACAAGGCTAACTGCCCTTGCGAGCCATTTACCCCTTGTGAGACTCAAACCCTGCACCTTTTGGTTGTAAGGCAAACACCTTAACCATTAGGCCACCCTCCCAACCCTAGTTTACAAATATGCCTTTTTATCAATTTTACCCATGTTCTTCCATGCTGTTTACAGTACCTGTTGCTTAAAATAATTGTTCTCCAACAAGATAAATGCACACAGTCCTAACTAGTTGCTGCCCACCATACATTATCATGAAGACTAATCCCAGTTAAGTGCCTCTATGGCCAGAGCTCATGCAGGACATAGTAGCAGAACTGGCAGAGTGCAGAAAGAGTTCATGCTGTGCATGGTAGCAGAACCAGGACACTGTACAAATTAGGTCACAACTATAAGCAATACCCCACTACCAGAATGAACATATCATACATAGCTGTAAATATGTAACCAGTATCAAGTGAAGCACATCCTGTAACTTAATGGTTGACATGGTGTGAAACTGTCATAGTACTATCCCATGTCACCTTGTTGCTCAAACTTCTAGTATAGACACTCCTAGTATATTATATGCTTGATTTTGAACCACTTTTAAGTACTGACTCCAGACTTTCTCTTGCCTATGCCTATCTTCTTCCCAGTCTTCTTTATGCCTCTCTAATCTTAACCAATTTACAATTCTCCCTAAAGTGCAAACTCAAACTCTGTTATAATAAAGTTGTTAGGTTAGCTACTAGTCAACTCTACAACTCACACCACAGCATTTCTCTCGGATCCTTAAACTGGCTTGAGCTCCTGCACTAGATCTTATAGTTCAACTGCTCCTTATTGACTCTATTATCAACAAACCTGCCTCCTGCCCTGCCATCTCTTCTCTCATCTCCCTCTATACTCCCAGTTGCTCTCTCAGGAGTTCTGACCAGTTTTTCTTAAAACCTACAAGCCCCTAGAAACATTGGCCAACATTTATACATCTATTCTGTTGTCTCAACCTAGAACAAACTTCCTCTTATCATTAGAACTATACCCAATGCCCTCAACATCAATAAAAGCAGTAAAATAGACTCTACTGAACTCATGGATATGCTCCTGCCGTAACCCTCCCTAACACTCATCCCTATCTTCCACCCCTCACTTCTCTCTGTAACTCTGATGCTTCACCATCAGTTCTCCCCTCTTACCTCACCATATCTAACTTCCTTACTAGCCTTCCCTCAGTCTGTTTCCACTCTCCTTTATTTCTCAAACTTCGTATTTCTTTACTGCAAGGATTGCAGATGATTGCTATTTATTTTCTACTACATCTCTGAGTTTGCTATGGATCTATACTTATGACCATAAGTCTAATACACGTATTTACATCATTGCATGTAGACTTATTTATTATGTACTGTATCTGAATTCTGCTCTGTGTTTTTGAAATTTTTTGTTAGCTATAGATTCTTAGTTCTACAGATCTATAGAGTCTACTGTATTTAGTGTCTGTCATGTATTTGAAGTTTTTGGTTTCAATACATACTTCTGTATTTAGTGTCAGTCATGTATTTGAAAGTTTTTCTGTACCTTGTGTTATTTAGCTGACCTGTGTGGAGCCTCTTTTTATTTTTTTTTTATTTTATTTAAGTTTGATGACTGGGGAAGTCAACTGGGCCAAGAAGAGCCCATTTTCAGTGGAGGCCCGGGGAGAAAAGCTCCACAATAATTGCAAGTTACATTTCACATGTTACAAAAGGACATAGTTCATACAGCTAATTAAACATTTGCATATAAGCTCCATGATATTTGCAATTGGCTTGTCACGTTACAAAAATGAAAAGACATAATTTAATACAGAAATTTCAACATTTACATAAAGTGAATACTTTTGTTATAAACTCAATTGTAGGTTTAAGATTTCAAAATATAAAGCTACTAGCCATTAGTAGGTTAGGAAAATATTATACATGGAGAGGGTAATAGTATAATTAAGATTGGAGAGTATAGTACAATAGATATTAAAGAGAAAATTTGTTTTTGGTAGGGGAGGGATGGTTTTGGGTGGGATGAAGTAATAGTAGAGGTAGTTGGATGAGTCAGTGCAAGGTGGAATGAGGGGGGGAGGGGTTTAAGTTGAAGCGTGGCAAGGGCATTCCCATTTGGAAGAAAGATGAGAGAGTAGATGAGATTTGAAATGTGTATGGTTAGGTAGGTTGCTTAGGTGTGTGGGGAAAGAGTTCCACTGTTTAGCTAAGGAGTGGGACACCAGTAGATGGCCAGGAGGTCGTGCAGGTTTGTGCACCTGAAGGAGATTTTGGCTTTTGGATCTGATTGAGCGGTTGGAAATGTAAGGATTTAACGAAGTAGTGAGAGCTGGGCAGATGACAGATTTGAAGATGAGTTTGTGGGCAATGGTGAACTGTAGTTAACTGAAATAATGGGTAGTTCAAGCCAGTTGAGGGTGAGGAGGGAGTTTTTTGAATTGGTTGCAAATGTGAAGATCTTGTCGTAGCAGGATTCACATTTGGACCAAAGGCCAAGATGGAGCTTGGTGAAAAGAGGGGCACTATACATATGGTAGGGGAGTAGGAAGGTGGATGCAAGAGTTTGATGGGTAGAGGGGCTTAGGAAGCAGTTGCGCCTGTAGAGGACACCTAACCTTTGGTGGGTTTTCTTGATTGTGGAGCAGATACGGTTGTCAAATTTTAGTTGTTCATCAATAATGATGCCAAGAAGCTTGGTGTTGGGAACAATTTGAAGGAGGGTGCTGTTTTGGCTCTGTATGATGAATGTGGATTTGTCAATGGAGTTTTTGGTAGGAGAAAAAAACATTAGTTTGGTTTTATTTGCATTTAGTGCCAGATGGTTAGACTGCATCCAGGTTTCTGTTCTGGAGAAAGCTAGTGGGGTTTTTGCTAGGAGCTCGGAGGAGGAGAAGGCTGAGCAGATGATTGTTGCGTCATCTGCATATTGGATGATAGATGAGTCTGGGATGGATTGGTGAAAGTTGTTAATGAATAGGTTGAAGAGAAGAGGGTCAAGAACAGAACCCTGTGGGACACCTGTGGGTGTGGGAAGGAAGGCTGAGGTTGAAGTTTTCCATTGGACAGCTTTTTGGCAGTTGGACAAATAGCTGGAAAACCAGGCAATGGTGGTGGGAGAGAGGTGCAGGGTGGAGAGTTGGGGTATAAGTACGGTGTGTGAGATGGTGTCAAAGGCCTTTGACAGATTTAAGAATAGTGTGGATATGAACTTGCCTGAGTTGTGTTCGAGGTTTATGGTTTCAAGAAAGGAAAGAAAGGCAGTCATGGTGCTGTGGCCAGGGTGAAAACCATGTTGGGTAGGGGAGAGGAAATTGTTTAGTGTTTGGTGCGCCATGAGTTGTGCTTGTCTTGTTTTCTCTAGTATTTTAGAAAGAGGGGAAAGGATGGCAATAGGCCTGAAGTTGGTGGTATCAGTATTTTTGCCACCTTTGTGGAGGGGGATAATGTAAGCATGGCACCAGATAGAAGGGATATATGATTCTTGTATGGATCTATTTATAAAAATAGAGATGGGATAGGCAATGTTGTCTGCAGATTGTTTGAGTAAGGTGGGTGGAAGGTTGTCAGGTACATTGCAACAGGGTTTGAGTTTGAGGAGAACTCTTTTTATAGTGCTTGTGGGGAAAGGCTTGAAGCAAAATGATGTGGAGGAAGGTTAATGATTGGGGTGGTGGTTGGGGCAGGAGGGGGTGGTGGTGGAGGAGGAGGGTGGAAAGGAGGCTGATAATTTAGATATGCAGTCTATGAAGAATGCATTGAACTGACTTGCTGTTTCAAGGTTGGAGAGGTTGGGGTCTGGGCAGAGGTTTTCTTTGTTGCCAGGATGGAGCATGGATGAGATGGAGTGCCGGTATTATTTTGGATTTGTTGAGTGCAAGGACTGGAGTTTGGAGTAGTGGGCTTTGTGGTCTTTAAGTATTAGTTTTTTTGTGGAGTTTTGTAGTTGCTTATACTCTAGAAGGGTGTTTGGGTTTTTATGTTTTTGACATTGTTTCCATTTTTTTGTCCCTTTGGTGCAAGGCTAGTTTAGTATCTTTTGATAACCATGGGCAGGGATTGATTTTGTGTGTTTGGTTTGGGGGGGGCTTGCTAATTGAGAAGGGTTAGGAATGAGTGGTTAATGTAGGAGACAGCATCATCTAGAGGAACGTTTTTTAGAGGGGAGCAGTCAGTATGCTTTAAGCATTTGGCGAAAGTTAGAGGGTTGAGCGCGGAGAGGTTGCGGGTTTGGATGTAGTGGTGTTGTTTATGCAGTGGAGATGGGAGACAGTTGGCGAAGGCTGGCAGGTGATTGCTGAGAGGATCAGGTAAAGTTCTGGCTTTGGTGATAAAGTTTGGGTGAGTTGTCAGGATCCATTCAATGATGGTAACAGAGGTATCATCTTTATTTGGTCTGGTTGGAAATTGTATTAGTTGGGAAAAGTTGTACAGGTTTATTGTGTGGGATGGAGCTTCAGAGTTAATAGTATTCCAGTTGATGTTGGTATCACCGAGTATATAGGTTTAATGTTTTTATATTGGAGGAGAACCAGGGCATTATCACCAGGGGGAATATAGAGGGCAGTGATACATATGGACTTGTGTTTGTTTATTTTTAGTAAACCTATTATAATTTCAACGTTGGCAAAGGTCGGTATCTTATTGGAGTAGGGAAGCAATTGCCTACATACAAGAACATGGAGAGCTTCTGTTTTCTGTTTGGTGACTGCAGCAGTCGCCAAACAGAAAACAATCAGTGAGAAGGTTAGCAACTACAGAAATAGGGCAGACTATCGTTTTGGTTTGAATGTTACCTTTCTGTTTGTTTTTATTATTTATGCACCAATGGGGAGCTGCAGTTCACTGAGAAGTAGGAAAATAATGCAGTTATGCCAGGGGTTTTGGAAAGGGACATGCAGTAAGTTATGACTCAATAGAGTACTAATTAAAAAAGAATGGAATATGGTATAAGCGAGTACGCTACTGGGGATTCCCATGAAGCAAGGGCAGAAAAGCTAAGTCAAAAGATGGTGCCTTTCTATATCAGTTTTTTTGATTCAATATGTAAGTATAATCATAAATACAAATGGTACTTACAGTTGTGCACACTACTGATGGATGCTCGTGGGACAGACAGAAACAGAGTGTAGTCAGGCAGAGGTTTATAGCATTTAAAGATGGCACCACAGCTCAGGGAAGGAATAAGTAAAGTCTCAAGAGGAAGAGGGAGGGAATAGACAGGATTGACAGGGCTGGGAAGCTTACAATAAGATTATGTTAGGAGACCGAGAGAAGGGGTGGGGGCTAAGAACCAGGGCTTGGAGAAAGCTGTGACAAAACAGGTTTAACAGGGCTAGGAAACTTACACTAGAATTATGTTAGGAGAACAAGAAAAGTGGGGGTGGGGGGTGGTCAAGGATGAACACAGGATAGCAGCAGATTTCTTCAGCTCCACCAATTTCATTACACTGACAGGAATTAATTACTTAAAAAATTAATTTTTGAAGTAATTTTCTTTCTAAATATATTTGTTTTATATAGTTCTTTAACTATATCTAAAAAAGAAAGGAAATTTTAACAATATTCCTGTCAGAAATCACATTGGAAATTTTCCTGTCAGTTTATCAGTCTGAAATGAGTTCCAGTAAGACAAATTCTCAGGACTCCAGCATCAAGAAAGAACTTCAGTTTCTGATAACTATAATCCAGCAACTTACTGCTAAGATGGATAAAATGGATACTAAAATTGATACCTTCATAGAAAAAACTACAAAACAAATAGACTTGCTACATATAGACCTGCAACAACAGAAGATCCAGATGACAGGCATAGAAGAAGCTGTGAATGACATGGAAAATAGAATCCAAGAAGAGGAAATCAACATTGAGTTTCTGCTGAAACAAAATACACACTTACAAACAAAGCTGGATGACTTGGAAAATAGATCTAGGCTAATAATATTAGGATTTTTGGACTGCCAGAAAATATTGAAGGTAACAATATTACTTTTTTAACAACATGGCTCCCTAAAACTTTAGACTTACCAGAAGCATTCTCTTTTGGTATCGAAGAGCACATAGATCTATAGCTAATACTAACTCTAACAAAAACTATCCTAGATCAATTATAGTTAGATTTCTATCATCTTTTGATAAAGAGATGGTTCTTAAATCTGCTTGGGCTAAAGCTCCTGTTAAGTTTAATGAGACAACTGTGCGTTTTGACAATGACTATTCTCCCTTGGTAATAGCTAAAAGAAAAGTTTTTCTGCCACTAATAAGGGAGCTTAAAAAAGCACAGTTTAAAACATACCTTCTGTTTCCTTCCAAGCTAAAAATCTTCCTTCCTGATGGTCCTAAAATTTTTGATGACTTAGACTCTGCTTTACTGTTTATCAAAAAAAAAAATAAGATTTTGGATAAAATAGAGGAAATGGAATGGGCTAGTCCTTCATTAAAGAGACTGGCAACTGAAACTTCGTGGAAGACTTCTGAGAGGAAGAAGAGACTAAAGAACAAATGATTTGTTCTATGTTTTTTTTTTCTTTTTTTTCTCCCATCATTTTACTTCATTATTAATCTTTTTAAATATAGTTCCTGCTTTTCCAGAAAGCCACAAATGTTCTGAAAAAGATTTAATCAAAGTTATTCTCTGTGTGCAAAGAAATGTTTTGTTTCATAACCAGTCAAAATATCTGAGGAACTAATAATAAACTATTATTCAATTTGTTTCTCTTTCTGAAAAAGAGAAGTAAGGTCAGTAATTAGACACATTTTTTTTTTCTTTTTTTTCTCCTTTCCTTATTTTCTTTGTTTAAACAATGACATTCTATTTAGATTATGTAGTGGGTAAAGGGTGGGGAGGGCAGGGAGAGAAGAGTAATGAAAATATGATAAATAGAATAATAACATATTTATTCCTTGTAAAAAGTTTATATGTTCTTCAAATGCTATTCCTAATTATACTTTTTGATTATACTGCGTATGCTTGTTTGTAAATAATATGTCATGCTTTAACTAATAATAATTAGAACTAAATAATAGTAAATAATGTGTTTTATTTTTAACTCTATTAATATAAACAGTAAGTAATATTCCATTGTATATATAGAAATGCTTTTGATCATATAGACACAGTAAATAATGAAATTTGCATAGAATTGACTTGGGACAGTGATATTGAGTTTTATTACCTATTAATAACTTTGGGCTTGATTTCACTTGCATAGAGGCTGTGGTAACCTGCGGGGTACATTGTGAAGGTTTTGTCATGTTTAGATGCATTAACACTGCTAAATTAATGTTTGTCACTAGTTTTTAACAAGTTTCCCACCAAAATGTTAAGGGAGACAATCTGGGATGTGGGCTACTTCATGAACAGTGTCCTCATGCTGTTTCAAAAGCTTCAACTCTCAGAATTCTCACAGAGAAGCTGAAAGCAGTTAACCTGACCTTTCACCCAAATATCACACTGACACATCACAGATTCAGGAAGAACACTCTACCAGGAAGTAGAACTGATGCAACTGTGACTATGTGAAGGAAAATGAACTCTTTGACATTTAAATGTGAGTTATTTTATATAATTACTTAAATATCTATGTTATAATTCATAAAATATGTCAATTATAATGATTTTAAATGATGCAGTTTCTTGTAGTAAGTAAATGTCTTATTTTAGAAGGCATAGAAAATGAAACATTTATTCAAGTGTTTTTGAAAATCTACCTGACTGCAGCATACTAATCTGTGTTCAAAACTTATGTTCCAAACATATACATTACTATAACTCATTTAATTCATCTGATTGACAAGCATAAATAACTTTATAACTCTATTCTGGAAGAAATTGTCTTGTGATATATTTTAAAGCACTAGTATAGACATACAAAATGCAGATTTTTTTTTTTTTTTTTTTACAATAATGCAAGTGTTTCTGAGAATTTGCATAACTATGCAGTATGATTTATAACAACTTCTATAAATGTAATATTTTATTCTATTGACAATAATGAGTATGAGTAAAATGCTCATATACAAGCAATTCAAGTTTTTTTTTTTTCTGGAAGCTGTTGACTACATTTACAGCAGTAGTATAGACATACAAAATGCAGATTTTTTACAATAATGCAAGTGTTTCTGAGAATTTGCATAACTATGCAGTATGATTTATAACAACTTCTATAAATGTAATATTTTATTCTATTGACAATAATGAGTATGAGTAAAATTCTCATATACAAGCAATTCAAGATTTTTTTTCTGGAAGCTGTTAACTGCATTTACATGACAGAAAATAGATGCATCTTAATATATGTAATGTCTGAACCATATTAGCCAAAGTTTTTCATTTAAATGAATGTTAGAACTTATTTTTACATACTTTCTCTCTTTCTTTCACTCTCTCCCTCTTTCACGTCTTTTATTTCTCTCTCCTCTTGGTTCCTAATATCAAGTTTATTTGAATGCTATTTGAATACAAGTGTATTATATTACATAGATGTATATAGTAGTATGAATAGTTTTTTTTTAAAAAAGTTCATTTTAGTTTATATGATGCTGTTTTATCAAATGTGTAGTCTTGTCTTGCTAGATAATTGAATTGAAAGCTGTTAATTTAAGTTAAATATAACCAGTATTAAATTGATAAGGTGGTAGCTGAGGTACTGCTGCTTAGGGTAGGGGGTTAACTTGAGTGGTAAATACTACTCTAAGTTGGAGTTTTTAGCTCCAGGCTGGATGCAAGGTTTAATCCTTACATTATTTTCACTTGTTCATTGTTATATGTATATAGTTTTGACATCCACAATATATTTTGTACACTCATTGTCACTACAAACAAAATTGAATCCTATACAAAATCCCATAAGAGATTTAATAAATACAGCTATATTTAAAGGTACACCTAAAGGAGGAGATGTAACATTACTTATGTTGTTATTTGTTGTTTTGATCATAAGATTCTTAAGTTTTAAAAATGCCAAATGACATCTTTAAAAGGAATTTCTTTAAACATTAATGGATTGAATAATCCGTGTAAAAGGGCAAGCCTAATAAGATACATTAATTTACATAAGGCCAACTTAGTCTTCCTGCAAGAAACACATCTCTTGAAAAAGATATTGATAAACTAGCCACAAACAAATATACAGTATTGGTTAGTTCAGAGCACACTCAGAAAAAAGAGGAGTGGCTATTTTATGGAATAAAAGTATGCCTATTCCTAAAACCATTAAGTCTTATCAGGATGACAAAGGAATGTGTTGTATGGTTACAATACAAATTAATGGGAAGACTTACACTTTAATTAATGTATATTGGATACCTGGAATTGGTATTAATACAGTGAAACATCATCTTGATAAGATTATATCATTCTCTATAGGAGATATTATTTTAGCTGGTGACTTTAATTGTATACTACATGAAAGTGATACTACCACTATAGGAAAAAGAAGAATTACATCTAATGCAAAACATTTAAATGGTTTTGCTAATTCTTATCATTTGAATGATATTAATAATCAGATAGATTCAAAATCATTACCATACACCTTTTTTTCTAACAGATACAAAACTTATTCAAAAATAGATAGGGTCTTTATTTCTAACCAGATGGTAACAGATTTAATTAATTCCAAAATCATTTCATGTCCTATATCTGATCATAATTCAATTGTTTTTGAATTCATGATAAAAAATACTCATAATGTTCAAATCAAAACAGCATACTTAACTCAACTAAAAGACTATAAAGAATATATACTTTCAGAAGTACAACATTTTCTAGACATAAATAATACTCCTGAAGTCTCCATTGTCTATGTTTGGGATGCCTTAAAATCATATCTATATGGACAAAGTATAAGATGGTATAATAATAAAAGGAAATCTTGGGATAAGGAATTGTTAGATATTCAAAGTAAATTAGACTCTTATAAACATAATAATAAAGAAAATATTATGGATAAGAAAGTCATTGAAGAAATAAACAAACTAAATGACAAATACAAAGAAATTTTAACTCATAAAGTTAAAATAACTCTAGAGAAATACAAGTTTTTGTCTTACTCAATAAGCCCCAAATACTTACATAGACTTAAAATAAAACAAAAAGGTTGAATAAACAAAACCATATCAAAGAAATCTTTTCTCTAAGGAAAAAGTAAAATGTTTTTAGTCTACCAGAAATATTAGATGAATTTAGAAATCACTTTCACAATATTAACAATAATAACATTAACATGGAACCTAAAGATAAAATAAAGGAGTTTATAACCACAAACATGAATAAAAAGCTTAATAAACAACAGATTAAACTATTGGACAAAAGTACTTCATATACAGAGGTTATTACACAAATAAATAAGCTTAAACCAAACAAAGCACCGGGTAATGATGGTATTATACCAGAGCTATATAAAATCCTTTCTAAAAGTACATATTCATTAATACATAAGGTTTTTATTTTGGCCCAAACTGAGTTAATAACCCCCCCATCTTGGCAATATACATTTATTTCACCAATTTTAAAACCTAATAAAGATCCAACTAGATGTACTTCATATCGGCCCATCTCATTACTTAATGTTGATTATAAAATGTTTATGAGTATTTTTGCTGATAGACTTGAAGACAATCATTCCCGGCATTATAGATATAGATCAGACAGGCTTCATTGTAAATAGAAATACTTTTGATAATATAAGAAGAACTTTAACATTAATTGATTTTGCAAATAGGAAAAAGAAAGATTTAACACTTATTAGTCTTGATATAAGTTCAGCATTTGATTCAGTAAGTTGGGACTATCTGTTTACCTTACTGAAGTGCACAAACTTCTCAGATGCATTTGTAAATCTAATTGAGCATTTATATAAAGGAACGTTGGCTTATATTAAGGTAGGAACATATGTTTCACAAAAAATACCCATTCTTAAAGGTACAAAACAAGGATGTCCACTTTCTCCACTATTATTCACTTTAGTAATGGAGCCTTGGGCTAATTTGATCAGAAACAGTACTGACATAGAGGGTTTTGAAATAGATGAAAATAAAACATCCAAAATTCAACTTTTTGCAGATGATGTTCTAATTACATCAGCAGGATCTAATTCTTCTATGCAGTCTCTATTTGATAAAATGATGAATTTTAAAAGTATTTCTGGTTTAATATTCAATGAAGATAAAACTAAAATACTACCTATATATACACGAAAAAATATTCTCATTAGTAATTTTACTAAATATGCACCCAATTCAGGTCAGATAACTTATTTAGGTATAATACTATCTAAAGATATTAAATCTATTATATATAATAATTATAATACCTGTTTTCATAATATACAAAATCTTTTTAATACCTGGAATAATATGTTTTTTTACTATGGAGGAGAGACTTACAATTATTAAAATGATAATATTCCCCAAGATTTTATACTTAATACAATCAATAATACTTCCACCTACAAAAATAATTATCAAGAAACTGAATACACTAATGTTAAATTTCCTATGGGCACCTAATAGATCTAGGATTGCATTAAAGAAACATACTAATAGCTGGTCTCAAGGGGATATTTCTTTTCCAGACTTTAATTTATATACTATTTCTTCTATTTTAAAAGTTATTACTTTATTAATAGATCAGTCATATGTCGCAAAATGGAAAGATTATTGGGAGCTAATTAGTATGCACTTCATGAAAATCTCCTTAACACATAAAAATATGATTGTAAATAACTCCATGTTATGGTTACTAAAGGAATTTTGTACTTCACCTATTACACCTAAACATATGGTTTGTTACCCATTAAATATTATTATTAGCTATCGTAACTTTATATTCATGCACCCTAAGTATAGGGAATGGAATTTTATTATATTCCCTATAATGCATACTCAGGGTATGCTTCTGTTATCTACTTCTGAAGGAACTCATTTAGCTATAGATAATGATCTAAAGTACTGGTATCAGTTGATATCTGATAATAAAGTTAAAATCTAGATTTCTTAAAACAAGAATTTGATCTAAGAGAAACTTGCTGGTTAGAGGTTCAGACCTTTAGACAACATCTCATTGATAGAATAGATCTAATGTCTATAACAGTTAAAGAATCTATTCCAACACTGATTGATTACTTGATATTAAATTTACAACATAAAGTTTCTGATAAAGGTAAACTTTCATACATACATAAAATTATCAGACAAGAAACTTTTTACAGTGTAGATACATACTGGAATTATTTCACTTCTATTAATGGGGACCCACCTAATCAGCAAGATAAACAATATATTTTGGAATCTGCCTATAGAACTACGTCTTCCATTGTCTGGAGACTTTATACATGGACATTTTTACATAGATCTTTTTATACACCTTTGATGATGAGTAAAATAAATAATAAAGATAATCTATGTAAGAGATGTAATGTAGAAATTAATGCGGACTGGGCTCATATGTTTTATGACTGTATAAAATTGAAAGAATACTGGAAATCAGTTAATGAATTTTTGCAGGCTCTTTTTACAGATAATTTCATTATTTCTAAATCTCTTATATTATTCAACACACCTGTACCTCAAAGTGTTAAAAAGGTTAAGCTACACTTGTTATGGTCTATTTTAGCAGTGGCTAGGAAAATAATAACCAGAAATTGGATTTCAGATACACCTCCTTCGTTCAATGAATTTAAAAATGTTATGAATATAGTGTGCCATATGGAAATAAACACAATTAGGTCAAGAACAACTAGAAAAACATCTTATTATATTGTATGGGATAATTTACAAAATTTGTTAAAAAAATCCTAATTTCAATAGCATGGTATTTTAGTTTAATTAATTGATCTGATTGTAGTGGATGTCTTTGTAAATACTTTAGTTGTTTTGTTGAATGTTATAATCATATCTATTTTTAATTACTTGTATAAAATTGTTATGATATTTCTCTTGTATGTTAAAACAATAAACCTGTTTAAAAAAAAAAAGGGGGGGGGGCTATGAACCAGGACTTGGAGAAGGCTGTGAGAAGAGAAAAACAATCAACCAGCTAGCCCAGGTCAATACCTAATGGGGTCTGTTTATCTGTATGAATTCAAAAGTAGATTTAGTAGAGCATCAGGGAAGTAGACTATAATATAAATATAAATATAAAGCTTTGGAAAACTGTATAAATTTGTTACAATAAACAGGAGAATAAAATATAAGAATATAAAATAAATGTGATATACAAGATAAATAAAATATAAGAATATAAAACAAATGCAAAACTTTAGAAAAATGCATATATTTGTAACAGTAAATGGGAGGAAAAGGGGCATCCAATAGTGTGCACAGCAGAAGAATCAGTAGGAGCATCACAGAGAGAAGTTTATAATGCACCTACACTGCTCGCAGTCTGTTCATAAAAGTAGAACTTGCAATGGCTTTCACTGGTTTGTATGGGGTTCATTCACCTCTCCGTGTTCTTGTATGCAGACAGTTGCTTCAGTTTTTTTTTTTTTTTTGTTGGACCTTTGAATGTGTTTAAGGGACTGTAAGGAGAGAAACATATAGAGAGAGAGAGAGAGAGAGAGAGAGAGAGAGAGTGTGTGTGTGTGTGTGTGTGTGTGTGTGTGTGTGTGTGTGTGTGTGTGTGTGTGTGAGAGAGAGAGAGAGAGAGAGAGACAGAGATGTTAATATGAAGCCAGAAAAGGGGATAGGTGAAGTAAATAAGTGGAAATAAGAGACAGGCAAGGAAATACCACAATTTAAGTAGTTCAGCTAAGCAGTACTTAATCAAATAGATTAATTAATGAACAAGCAGTTATAATTAATAAGAAAGTCACCCTGTTCAGTAATAAGAAATTCAGTCTATTGCCACCTTAATTTCACAGAATGCAGTGTAATTAATTGCCAGTACACTTTTCCAACTATTTGTTGCTACTTAGTAATGTGTGCCAACAGAACTGAGCAACATGGTGGCAGGACATAAAATTACAGTAAAATGACTGAGTTTCCACATGATACAGTAACAGTATAGGCACTCAAAATAAGCTAAGTAGTAAAATCTAACTAACACAGGTTGAAACAGCATAGTGGCTGAATACCGATGAGAAAACTCAGTAACAATTTAAAAGCAGTAACAGTAATGTATTCTAGTATTCTCCCCGGGCCTTTGCTGAAAAAGGGCTCATGCTCAGTTGGACACACCTGGTTAACAGATGTCAAAATAAATAAATAAATAAAATGAAAATACACCCTCACACTGATCAAACAGTATCTGTACACATATATAAGATAATGTAACCTTCACACTGATCAGACAGGTTCTGTGCCCATGTATCTCATAATATAACTTCACAATGATCAAACAGTACTTGCACTTGTACACTAGTGTCTGATAACATAGTCTCACATTGAGTAACCAGTATCTGTGCCATGTATCTGATACTGAAACCTTACACTGATCAAACAGCACCTGTACACACAAGTCTGATAATAAAACCTCACACTAAGCATAATTTCAACACATGCACATGCCATACTCAGATCAACAGCGAAAAGCAATGAAACAAACATTACTGAAGGTACTTCAAGACACGTAATGCACCTACACATGCTAACATATGAAATAATTAATTCAATGCTCTGTAATGGAGAAGACACTAACTATACTTTAACCTTACATCAACAGTACAATTTCATAAAACCTGATAACAGATATTTTACTTATTTATTGTATACTTTTTAAACACTTTTATCAAATGTGACATAGGCACATTTACATTTATATAAAAGTAATCAAACTGTACTTACAAGTTAAAATTAACAAACATCATGCTTCACATATATTGCTATATAACATATAACCTAAGCAACATTAGATAAATTAATTCCTGCCCCTTCTTAATCAATAAACATTTATATTAAACCATCATTTATGACATAAGCAATCATACATTTATATAAATGAAAACAAATCAGACCAACAGAATCCTAGTTGCAAGCATTTTACATCACAAACCATATTGACACACTCACAGTTGCAAATGTTATACATCACTTATAATCTACCCAATCTTTTTCAGTCAGATGTTACATAGCTCATCTTCTTTTAAACCTCATTCCTCCCCTGTATGTATTGTTCCCACAGTTCCCATTTCTTCTTATAGAGTTTGCTCCTTCTTTTTTCCAAAGATCACAATTCCATTTGTTTCATCTCTGTTGCTATATTCACTACTTCTAATGTAGTTGGCTTATATTTTGATTTCCATTTTCCATTTTTTGTTTGTCTGGCAGATATTACAAAGGAATAAGGATATGAGGTGTTAAAGACTGGTCTTCTGTGGTTCAGGGTTTGATTTCATCAACATTCATTTATTTTTGTGACTGAGCAACTCACTTATCCAGATAATGATGCTGGGCTGAGTCTAAAATACATCTTTATAGACAAGTGGTCAGCCATGGTTACCAAATCTAAACACATATTTGATGATTTCTTTATTTTACCCTAACCAGAGAACTCCTGATATATATCAATGTATGTAATAAATTAAAAATACTTAATAGAGCACACTGGAAATGAATTGCAAGATACTATACAAAAATAGTAAAGACGTTCATCCCGTTTAATAAATCAAAACATCAGAATAATGCAGTGTGGTAGAACAATCATTTAAATTACATCTAGTTATAATTAAGAACTTTATTTATGTGTGCTTGTTTTCTGGAGTAGAGCACTGATCTCCATCCATGGACCTTTTTCGGACTCAACCAGGAGTGGTGGCTGGTTAAGTGACTTGCTCAGAGTCACAAATTAGGAAATGGAAGTTGAGGAAATGAAACCTTGCACTACTGAAGCACACGGAACAGCTCATTAACAGCTCCTTAACTGTCTAAGCCAATTGCCAGACTTCAATGACACATGCTTTGATTAGAATATAGGAAGCTGCTCTTAAATCCATGTTGTGTAATGGATATTACAAATAGTGGAAGGAGCATAAAAAGTCAACTGAACAGAACAATGTCACACCTCAGTAAAGCAGCACAATAGAGAGGTACAGGAGGAGTTATATATACATGATGCATGTAAACTATATCAGATGTAATAGATAGAAAGATAGATAGATAGGTAGATAGATAGATAGATAGATAGATAGATAGATAGATAGATAGATAGATAGACAGATAGATAGAAAGATATATAGATAGATAGATAGATAGATAGATAGATAGATAGATAGATAGATAGACAGACAGACAGAAAGAGAGATAGATAGATAGATAGATAGATAGATAGATAGATAGATAGATAGATAGATAGATAGATAGAGAGATAGAGATAGATAGATAGATAGATAGATAGATAGATAGATAGATAGATAGACAGATAGACTGACAGGTCATCTTCTTCTTTCAGCTGCTCCCGTTAGGGGTCGCCACAGCGGATCAACTGTTCCCATTTCTTCCTGTCCTCTGCATCTTGCTCTGTCACACCAACCGCCTGCATGTCCTCTCTCACCACATCCATAAAACTTATCTTAGGCCTTCCTCTTTTCCTGTTACCTGGCAGCTTCATCCTTAGCATCTTTTTCCCAATATACTCTGCATCTCTCCTCAGCACATGTCCAAACCAACGTAATCTTGCCTCTCAGGCTTTGTCTCCAAACCCTTCCAACCTGGGCTGATCCTCTAATATACTTATTCCTAATCCTGTCCAACCTTGTCACACCCACTGCAAATCTTAACATTTTCAACTCTGCCACATCCAGCTCTGACTTCTACCTTTTTGTCAATGCCACTGTTTCCAACCCATATAACATAGCTGGTCTCACTACCCTCTTGTAGACCTTCCCTTTCACTTTTACTGGTACTCGTCTGTCACAAATCACTCCTGACACTCGTCTCCACCCACAGCATCCTGTCTGTACTCTCTTTTTCACCTCTCTTCCAAACTCACCATTACTCTGAACTGTTTATCCCAAGTACTTAAACTCATCCACCTTCGCCACCTCTCCTCCCTGCATCCTCACCATTCCTCTATCCTCCATCTCATTCACACACATATATTCTGTCTTAGTCCTGCTGACCTTCATTCCTCTTCTCTCTAAAGCATATCTCCACCTCTCCAGGGTCTCCACCACCTGTTCCCTACTCACACTACAGATCACAATGTCATCTACAAACATCATAGCCCACGGGGACTCGTGTCAGATCTCATCTGTCAACCTGTCCATCACCATTGCAAATAAGAAAGGGCTCAGAGCTGATCCTTGATGTAATCCCACTTCCACCTTAAACGCATCCGTCACTCCCACCGCAGACCTCACCGCTGTCACACTACCCTCGTACATATCCTGTACCAATCTTACATACTTCTTTGACACACCTGACTTCCTCATATAATACTACAAATCCTCTCTAGGCACCCTGTCATATGCTTTCTCTAAGTCCACAAAGACACAATGCAACTCCTTCTCACCTTCTCTGTACTTCTCCATCAACACTCTCAGAGCAAACATCGCATCTGTAGTGCTCTTTCCTGGCATGAAACCATACTGCTGATCACTAATCATTGCCTCCCTTCTTAACCTAGCTTTCACTACTCTTTCCCATAACTTCATGCTGTGACTGATCAATTTAATCCCTCTGTAGTTACTACAGCTCAGAGCATCACCCTTATTCTTAAGAATCTGTACCAAAACACTTTTTCTCCATTCCTCAGGCATCTTCTCACTTTCCAAGATTTCATTAAACAATCTAGTTAAAAACTCCACTGCCATTTCACCTAAACACCTCCATGCTTCCACAGGTATGTCATCTGGACCAACAGCCTTTCTGTTCTTCATCCTCTTCATAGCTATCCTTACTTCCTCCTTGCTAATCCATTGCACTTCATGATTCACTATCCCCACATTAACCAACCTTCTCTCCCTCTCATTCTCTTCATTCATCAACCCCTCAAAGTACTATTTCCATCTGCTCAACACACTCTCCTTGCTTGTGAGTATGTTTCCCTCATTATCCTTTATCACCCTTACCTGCTGAACATCTGTCCTAGCTCAGTCCCACTGTCTAGCCAGTTGGTACAGGTCCTTTTCTCACTCCTTAGTGTCCAAACTTTCATACAACTCTTCATACGCCTTATCCTTAGCCTTCGCCACCTCTCTCTTTGCCATGCACCTCAACTCCTTATACTCTTGTCTACTTTCTTCATCTCTCTGACAATCCCACTTCTTCTTTGCCAACCTCTTTCTCTGTATACTCTCCTGTACTTCTTCATTCCACCACCAGGTCTCCTTGTCCTCCTTCCTCTTTCCAGATGTCACACCAAGCACCTTTCTAGCCATCTCTCTTACTAGCGCTGCTGTAGTTACCCAGCTATTCGCTAACTCTTCACTGCCACCCAGTGCCTGTCTTAATTCTTCCCTGAACTCCATCTCACAATTACCCTTTTTAAATTTCCACCATTTGATCCTTGGTGCTGCCCTCACACTCATCCTCCTCTTCTTGATCACCAATGTCATCCTACAAACCACAATCCTATGCTGCCTAACTACACTTTCCCCTGGCACCACTTTACAGTCTCCAATCTCCTTCAGACTGGCCCTTCTACATAACATATAATCCACCTGTGCGCATCCTCCTCCACTCTTGTATGTCACCCTATGCTCCTCCCTCTTGTTAAAACATGTATTCATCATAGCCATGTCCATCCTTTTCGTAAAATCCACTACCATCTGACCTTCTGCATTCCTTTGTTTAACACCATACCTTCCCATCACTTCCTGACAGGTAACAAAACAAAATTCCTTACCAGCAGTCTTTGAGATTAGCCCAGTCATGGAGGTACTAGAATTCGTGCCACATTGCTTATGCTAGTCTGTCAGGGTAGGCACTACCTGTTGCTCTCCTTTACATCTTAACTTTCGGTATATGCCAAACCACCATCAGTTTGAAGAGGCTGACTGAAAAATGTCTCCCTAGACTGTGACTCTGCTAGTTATATGACACGAATTTTGCACTAATTAACTGGGTGAGTGAGCTGGTCCAAAGACCTTTTTCTGTCATAAGTGGTGACATCACTTGGTCACACTGGGCATTGATATTCATAGATGTATTTGCATACCATAAATACAGGAGCATATATAGCTGGTGAAGTATATGCAAACATCATACCTCTCAACCTGGAATCATCAAAAATCTGGACAAAGGTCCATGAAAAGTAGGTACAACTGGCCAAATATCGGGGTGATGATTAACATAAAATTTGCATACATAATCATGTAACCCCAACCACTCCAGCGGGATTGTGGGATACCAACGTGAAGATTTAACTTGCTAAATAATAATAAATAATGGCAGACATTTGAATTTCAGACTTCATATCCATCAGAAAACACATACAATCCAATTGAAAGATAAACAAATCTCTTAGGGGAAACATATAAAAAATAAAAAACATACAATACCTTGGTTGCATAAGGGTGCACACCCTAAAACTAATACTTTGTTGTGTGTGCACACCCTTAAACTAATACTTTGTTGAAGCACCTCTTGATTCAATTACAGCATTCAGTCTTCTTGGGTAGGAGTCTATCAGCATTGCACATCCTGAATTGTACAGGTTATAGGTCACATTAAATGTGGGAAAAGTTTTGAAATGATTTATTGTAGTTTCTTTTTTTTATATCACAAAAAACCTGGCATTTTAACAGGGGTGTGTAAACTGTTTATATCCACTGTAATACTGCAAAACCTGTTATGCTAGGAACTATCTGAGTTTACAGAAGCACTATTTAAAAATATGTCCATATTTTTGTGTCTTTATCATACCATTATTTTTGACTTTGTCCAGATTTCTTTCTCTGAGAGATTGACAAGTATGTAATACCAAGTATTATCCCACTGAAATGTGAAACACAAATGAAAGAGCCGAGCAAGCAGCTCGAATTGACAGGGAAACAGGTTTTTTTCAAACCTATACATTTTGCTACAACTTCGCCTCGCCTGCCCTTGTCAGTCAAGAGTTTGAATCCTTGGCTGCACAAGCAGCAAGCCCATGCAATAATACCTTACTAAGTAACCACATGGATCAGCTACCTGCACACCAGTGACAGTGCAACTGTTCATTACCTACTACAAACTACCAACATTTCCAATTAATTACACTTACAGACAAAATGCGCCTTATGTTCTACACACTTGCCACAGCTGCAATGAAATACTGAAACAAAAATGTTACAACCATCATTACACTAAGCACCAAGCCTTCTTATGAAAAGCAGGGTAGTCACAAGTAAGGCTGCTTCATGACATTAAATTACAAGTGTAAAAACTAGTGAGACTGATCTTTTTTCATTTAGTGAGATATTTTTTCAAAGGAACCAACTATTTCTCCAGGTTTTGATTACTTTTGTTTCTGATGATCTCACACTGTTCCCTGCTGCACATAAGTTATGCAAGGGCCATTACTTACTTAATTCATTAACTAATTGGGGAACTGTGATAACTACAAAACATGATTTCTGCTGCACATGGGACATGCAAGGACCATTATTTAATTAATTGGGGGACTGTGATAACTGCAAAATTCAAATATTAATATGCCTTAATTGGGTTTGTTATATAATTCATATTTAGAGTTATCACCTTTTCAAAAGCAAAAAGCAGGGCAATTTTTTCATGGAAAAAAATAAACTTTTGCAGGACAAAATATGCTCACAAATAGTGCAAAGGAAGCTCCCCCTTGAGACTCAAGAGAGTCGTACTCGGCCGCTGCTCCATTACCCTTAATTGACTGCTGCTGTTAACTTAATTAAATCCAATGTGGCAGCCAGGGTTCTTAATTCCACAACAGGTAGTTGTGTCTTTCGTCTTTTCCTGGTTAGGGGTCAGCACAGCGGAACTCCGGTCTGCTAATGACTGGCAGTTGATTTTTATGTACCGGCTTGCCAGACCTGACACACAACCTTCAACGAAGGTATGCCCATTCATGCATGTCTCCACGCAGAAGACGCTCTAGCTGAGAATCGAAACGGTCTTACTGTGAGGCGACAACGCTACCGCAGCACCACCACCGCCTTAATTCCACAACAGGTCAACAACCATTAATATAATCCACTCACTGTGGCAATCTACAGTTGCAAGCGAAGCGACAGAGTGCAAACACCATGACATTACAGCTAGAGCCACTGAGCCAGGTAAACAATGAGTGTACACACCCCCTCCAGTCCTCAGCCAAATACTAACAGGCTGGTATTTGCTGACATCATCACCCATGCCCCTGCACGTGATGACATCAGCAACAACTTAGCTGAAAAAAAAAAATATGAAAAAAACATGGGAAATTAGGGAATTAAAGGGGCCACTTGGGAATTCATGGCGCCCCATTATTTTGCCCTGAAAACTGGTAAATACCAAAGAATTTGGTATGGTTGAGAGGTTTACATAATAAAATAGGTGATAATACCATAGAGGAAATATTTCAAGATAGCTGAAAGAAGCAGAATGTTAATGAAAGAAATCATTCCTCTAAATAAATAATTATGTATATATTTACAAAATATATTTTGAGATCAATAAATGGAGTTGTGGACTATAATTTTCTGGCACACAGCATGGAGAATAGAAAGCTATGATTTGTTAAAATGCTGCTTCCAGTAGCCCAGGTTTTGATTACCTCAGCCTCCATTTGCCTACTATGTAATTCTGAGCAAGTTACTTAAACAGGTATTCTTGCTTGGCTGTGTCTTAACTATGTCCATGTAGTTCACCATTCTGTCCTGGTTAACAAATGCAAACAAATAAATAAATAGTTGAATGAATGAACAAATAAATACTTACGTGCATACATACATAAACAATACATTGCCTTTTTACCCTTTGGTTTAAAACTTCTAGAGCAGGACATAATCTGGTTCCTGAGGGTGTTGTTAACAATGATGATGGTGATATGGGCATTGTTTCCATGACTTGAACTCTTTGTTTAAGTTGGGTACTAGGGACTATAGCTCTGCGGTTCTTTGTGTCACAATCAGCAGAAGCAGATAGGGCACAAAATTGAGATGTTTTTTCTGCTGGTGCCATAAGCATCATTCTCAGTGTTCATTTGCCTCTCTGAAAATTGCCTTGTACTGCCTTCCACTTTATGGAAAAGACAATGTGGCTACATTGTTGAGTGGACTTATTGTGTCCCATGCTAGTTACCTAGTGCTATTCACCCTGTTGGCCTTTAATGTGTCCCCAGTGCAGGTCATTGTCCAACATTTAGAGTCTACCAGTACTTAGAGAATGGGCGAACTGTGCATCAGCTCCCTGATTGGAGAATGAACGTTCTCCAGCAGGGTATTAATGTACAAGTAATGTTTGCTGAAAATGAGTCTGCCACTTCATGAGAGCATTTCAAGCTGCCATGGAGCTCGGACTGAAAAAACCCAATGGATGCCATTATTTGCAATGTTGGGCCGCACAACACCACTGGTGGCATTAATTACACATTAGCACACACCCTGTTGGGCATCATTGCTAGCTTATACTGCAAGGAAGTAAGTAAAAAAATGTACAGTTTTTAGATCATGCTATGTGCCAGTGCCATGCAGATGTGAAACTCCTTCACAGCCACGTGTCATTCAGCATTGCACAAGAACATCAGTTTTGCCTTCTATGGCATATCAGGTAACACATTTCCTAAGTCATCCTGGCCTTGGAATGACCCATTCAAGATACCATCTATACGTTTTATTATACCCAATAGGCACCCACAAATAGATCCTCCATGTAAACACACCTGCTAAAGCCCATGGAAGAGATTTTCTTCACGTGGCTCTATGGGAACACTTTGAGTGGTATAGAACATTGGTGAAAGATACTTAGTGCTTGCATTTAGAACAACAGAAAGTCTGCATATGAAGCAAGTGATAAGAATTATGCTATGACTGATGCTATGTTTCTCTGTTTTATATTGGAAGACTGTACTGATATTTTGTTAAAGATTATTAGTTCTAAGCTGCTCCTTTTAATTTTTCTTCAGTTAGCTGTATGGCTTTCTAGATGCTAGAATTAAATATGTTTTATTCTAAAATTGTTAATTCCCTATTTTATAACATTTTAAGCTGGAGACAAAAAAAAAACTTGTGTATGTTTCCCATAACTTGAGTAGTAATGGAAATTTTGTGCTGTTTTCTCCTTGATGATTTTTTACTGCTTTGATGATTTTTAATAGGTCATATTCCAAGAGGGACAGTGAATTGTAATGATTTATTATTTACATATTTTCCAAAACGTGACAGTGAGCATGGCTTATTTATTTTAGTGTTTACATTCTTTAAGAGTCATGCATACTATTACACCTATCTTATTTACATTGTTGTATTCCTTATTACAATACCATGTTCATTTACAGTACTACATAAACACAGGTGTATATCCTACTGTGCACTATAGTGCTACAGTGTTTTAAGAATCACAGATTTTTGGTGCCAGCTTTGTCCATACGGAGATTAAGCCCTGCCTGTGGGGCACAAAGTCTGGGATTGATATGAGAGAAAAAACTCCATGGATTCCAAAATATAGTTAATGGATTAAAAGTGCAACATTAAAAGACTGATAACAGATAATTTCCACAAACCTTAGTATCATCTTATTTATTTATTTGTGTATGTATTTATTTATTTATTCCAGTTTGATGACCGGGGAGGTTCACTGAGCTCGAAGAGCCCTTTTTCAGTGGAGGCCCGGGGAGAAAAGCTCCAACAATACATAGTTACATGAATAATTACTAAAAAACTTTGCATTACTGACAAATAAACAGGTAGCATTCATAAAGAAACAAATAATTACAATTTTGTTTAAGTGTAAAAGACAGGCAAATGGCCTTGAGGCTAGATTTTACAGTATAGTTATTTATACATAATACAAATGTGCAAGGTTAGCTAGGTGAGAGGTTAGCCAGGAGTAAAAGTGGAGGAGACCTTGAGAGGTATAGGGTGAAGAGTGCAGTTGCATTTCCTGTTTGAGTAAAGGTGAGAATACAGAAGAGTTTTAAAGTTTTCAAGGTTATCGCAGGTCCTAAGAGTGGAGGGAAGAGCATTCCATTTTTTGGCTAAGGTGAAAGAAAGCAGAAGTTGACCAGCTGGGCGCTTGGGTTTGTGGATGGTGATTACGTTTTGGTGGGTAGATCTAAGTGTTCTATGGGGAGTATATGGTTGGAGGATACTGGAAAGTGCAGGGCACTTGGTAGGTTGGAATAGTAGTCTATAGGCAGTCATGATTTGGAGAAAGTCAAGTTGATTATGGAGTTCAAGCCAGTTGAATGAGTGAAGGGAGGAACAGTAATGAGAGGAAGATTTGGCTTTGGCAGCAAATCTGGAGATTTTATTGTAACATACTTTTAGTTTGGAGGATAGTGAGGAGGATAAATTAGTAAGCAGAGGGGCGCCATACAGTAGAGAGGGAAGGAGATAATTAGTGGCGAGAGTTAGTCTGGTAGCAGGAGAGAGGAAGTGGTTGTTTCTATAAAGTAGGCCGAATTTTATGTGGGTTTTCTTTATATTTAGCTGGACATGAGTATTAAATTTTAGGTGTTCATCAATGGTTACACCAAGAAGTTTGGCGGAGGGAACAACCTCTAAAATGGAGTTGTTATGGCTGGTTATTTGTAATGAGTTTTTATCAATAGGGGAGGACTTAGAAGGAGAGAATAGAAGGATTTTAGTTTTGTTAGCATTTAATGAGAGGTAATTTTGGAGCATCCAGTTTTTGGTAGATGGAGAAAGCTGTTTGTGTCAATAGTTGGAGATCTGTTAAGTTGGAGGCGCAGCAGATCAAAGTAGAATCAACAGCATATTGAACAATTTTAGTATTGGTATGGCCTTGTAAAAGTCGTTAGTAAAGATGTTGAATAGAACTGGGCCAAGTATGGAACCTTGGGGTACTCCAGTGGGGGTAGGATGGAAGATGGAGATGCCCTGGTCCCATTTGACAGCCTGGGACCTATTGGAAAGATAACAAGAGAACCAGGAGAGAGTTTTGTGGGAGAGATTGTGATTAGACAGATGATTAAGAAGGTGGGTGTGGGAGATGGTATCAAAAGCTTTAGATAAGTCCAGCAAAACTGAGGATGCTAAATTACTGGAGTCACTGGCTAAATTGACAGTATGTAAGAAGGAGAGAAGGGCGGTGTTGGTACTATGTCCTGGGCAGAAGCCGTGCTGGGTAGGAGAGAGTAGCTGTTGTTTGGTAAGGAATGGCAAGAGCTGAAGGTGGATGCATTTGTCAAGGAGTTTAGAGAGAGGGGAAAGGATGGCTATGGGGCAGAAATTAGATACGTTACAGTTTTTGCCATCCTTGTGAAGTGGAAGAATATATGCAGAGCACCATAGTTTGGGTACATATGATTCAAGTACAGATCTATTGATCAGAATGCTAATAGGGAGAGCAATACCATCTGAGGCTATTTTTAAGAAGGAGGAGGGAATGTTGTCGGGGGCATTGGAGCAAGGCTTTAGTTTAGAGAGTAGTTTCTTTATTTGGTAGGCGGAGATGGGTGTGAGTTCAAAAGTAGGGGGGAGAGGAGGGAGAGGATATTTGGTTGGGGTGGGGTTGAGGGTTCTTGTTGGTAAAGGTCTTGGTTAGCTCAACAATAGAAGTGGTGAAGAAGGTGTTGAATAGTGAAGCAATTTCAAGGTCAGATTTGCTAGTGTCGGGGCAGGGATTGTTTTTAGTACCTGGTCTAAGGAGAGAGTTGATAGAATTCCAACATTTCTGGGGGGTTTTGCATGATTTGTTTGCATTTTGATGTAGTAGGACTTTTTATATTTGATAACTTGCTTTTTGGCAAGGTTTCTTAGTTGTTTGTATTTAAGTAAGATGTCTGGTTGTTTAGTTTGGAGGTAAGTTTTTCAGGTTTTATCTCTTTGTAGCATAATTTTATTTATTTATTTATTTACATCTGTTGACCGGGAGAGTCCGACTGGACATAGGTCCGTTTTCAGCGGAGGCCCGGGGAGAAAAGCTTCACGTTATTATTTGCATTATACAGTTAAAAAAACATAACATTTAAATATAGACATTAGTCCAGTTAAGGACATAAGACAAGAAGAAAACAGATGTAAAACAGCTGTAGAATATAGTACAATTTTAAAATATGGTGACATATACTAAACATGGTTAAACTGTAGTTGAGATTCATCAGTGAACAATTGATACAAACTTTTTGAGTTACATAACAGCCATTAGCAGTTGTTGCTACAAGAAGTTAGTATTATGTGGTAGGTAGCTGGGAACATGAGTAGCCATGCTTGCTAAGAGCAGGTTGTTGATAGGGGGCTGAGAGAGGTAGTGGGTGGGGGGGAGTGAATGGTATTAGAGGGGGGTTGCAAGGGCATATCTGGTAAGTTTTGAAGTGTGGTTTTAGTAAGGATTTAAAGTGGGTGCAAGAAGTTACAGAGGTAATTGAGGATGGGAGGGAGTTCCAGAGTTTGGCTATAGTGCAGGAGAATAATGCTTCTCCAGCAGAGTTAATGGCTCTTGTGACCTGTAGGAGGTTTTTGTGGCTGGATCTTAGTGGTCTCGTGGTTATGTAGAGTTGGAGTAGATTCTGGAGGGATGGGACTTTTAGTGGTTGGTTTATTAGTTTGTGGGTGAGTGTGAGTTGGTACCATTGAAGGAGGTGGGGTAGCTCTAGCCAGCCCAGTTCTGCTAGTGAGAGACAGTGGTGAGTATGGCAGGAAGCCCCTGTGGCGAATTTGGCAATTTTGTTGTAGCAGGTTTCGAGCTTATTTAGATCACATTGTCTAAGGTTAGTAAATATTGGAGAGGCATAGAGTAGGATAGAGATAAGATGAGAATTTGCTACCGAAATTTTAGCTGCTTTGGTAAGTAGTTGCTGATTTCTATATAATGCTCCTAGTTTTTTGTGCACTTTTTTAATGATCATGGAAATGTGAATGTCAAAGTTCAGTTTATTGTCTATTTCTACTCCTAGTAATTTGGTGTGTTCTGTAGGATGGATGGTGGTGTTGTCTTTTGTTGTGATGTTAAAGTGAGAGCTGTCTAGAGTAAGTTTGGTGGGTTGGAAGATTAGTAATTTTGTTTTGTTTGGGTTGAGTATTAGTTGGGCATCGGATAACCAAGTTTTAATACAAGAAAATGCTTTCTGTGTGACTTTTTGCAGTTCTGGTAGGAGTGGGCTGTGCAGATGATGGTTGAGTCATCTGTGTATTGTATGAGTGTGCCATGTGTTGTGGCTGAGGCTAGATTATTGGTGAAAGTAGAGAAGAGTAGGGTTCCCAGGATGGACCCTTGGGGAACTCCTATGGAGACTGGTAGTTGGGGGGATAGGTTGTCCTGCCAAACAACTGCTTGTTGGCAGTCAGATAGGTAACTCTAAAACCAGTTGATGACTGGTTGAGAGAAGGATAGGTTATTGAGAAGAGAGATGAGTTGTTTGTGAGGGACCATATCGAAAGCTTTAGAGAGGTCTAGGAAGGTAGCTGAGGAGAGATAACCTGCATTTTTATTTTGTAGGATAGTGTTAGAGAAAGAGAGTAAGGCGGTGGTGGTGCTATGGTTAGGTCAGAAACCTTGTTGTGTTTTCGAGAGGAGGTTGTTAGCAAGGAGGTGATCTGAGACTCGAGAATGAATGCATCTCTCTAGTATTTTGGAGAGTGGCGAGAGAATAGCTATGGGGTGGTAATTGGTTAGATCTGTGGAGGGGCCTCCTTTTTGTAGGGGAATTATGTGTGAGACTTTCCATAGTGTAGGAACATAACTTTCTGACAGAGATCTGTTAATAAAGAGTGATACGGGGTAGGCTAGAGTGTCAGCTGCAAGTTGAATGTATTCACCTGGGAGGTTGTCTGCTGCTAATCTGGTGGTTTTAAGTTTAGTTAGTAGTTGTTTTATTTTGGAGGTAGGAACAGGAGAGAAAGAGAAGCTAGTTGGGAGATTGTTAGTTCTAGTTGATGGTGTGGGTTTATGGGGGGGGTTGTGTTGTCTAGCTAGTGATAGTACGGTTTTGTGAAGTAATTGCTGAAAGAGGTAGCAATATTTTCGGAGGAGTATGTTAAGTTAGGAGTGGGTGTACTTATTTTACCTGGGTGGAGGATGGAGTTTATTGAGGACCAGAATTGTTTGGGGTTATGTTGGGAGGAGGTAAGGGCAGACTGGTAGTATTGGATTTTGTCCTGTTTTATAAGCTTTTTGGTTCTATTGTGTAGTTCTACGAATTTTTGCCTAGTAGGGGGGGGTTTGGTTTTGCACCAGTTGTCCCATTCATTATCCCTGTTTTTCATTTCAGACTTCATGTTTTTTTGTAGCCATGGGGATTGTTGGGCTCTAGTTCTGGAATGTCTTATGGGGGAGTGGTAATTAAGGATGCTTAGGAATGCTTTATTAAAGTAGTCAACTGCATCATCTAGTTTGAGGCATAATATTTTTGGTGTCTTTGGTAAGTCACAGGGTGGTCTTAGTTTTTATTCTTTTTGTTCTTACTGGAGCTAGGTAGTTAAGGACATTTAAGAAAGTTGAATTGAAAAAGTCAACGGCTGAGTCTAATGGAAGAGTTTTCAGGGGGTTCCAATTGGTATTCCTGAATGAATCAGAGAAAGTAGTAGGATTAAAGTTGGAGAGGTTCTGAGTGTGGATAAACTGATGGGAGTGTGGGGGTGGGGGTGAGGGAAGCTCGATGGGTGAAGGCATGGAGGTGGTCTCCTAATGGGTCTGGTATGACACCAGACTGTATCACTTTATTGGGATGAGATACTAGGATCCAGTCTAGTATGGAGCCTGGGGGGTTGGTTTTGTTGGGTCTAGTGATGGTGTTAGTAAGTTGAGTGTAGTTAAATAGATTGATTGACATGGTGGGGTTAGGGTTGTTGATTTTGTTCCAGTCTATATTTTCATCACCCAATATGTAAGTTTCCAGTTTAATATTTGAGGAGGCCCAGGACAGGATGTCTTCCAGGGTGTTGGTGTTGTTACCTGGAGGAAACAAGAGAGGGAAATGAAGCAGATGCTTTTATGATTGTTAATTTTTAGAAGGCCTGCTATAAGTTCAGCATTATTGAAAGAAGGGATGGGATTAGGATATGGAGTAAAGGACAGCTGGTTGGAGTAGACTAGTATGACACCGCCACCTTGAGTACCTATGCGGTCGATCAAAGTGATTGAAATCCAGGGGGTAGGAATTTGGAGTCACGTATGTGAGGTTTTACCCAGGTTTCAGAAATGGCTACAATGTCAGGTGAGTTGTGAGTGAGCCAGGCATGAAAGTGGGTTGTTTATTTTTTAGGCTTTGGGCGTTGATGGTGAGGAATTTGCGGTATTTATTGATAAAATTATTGTGGGAGCTAATGTGGTTAGTAGGAGAGAAGTTTGGTCCTGGATTAGGGTGAATGTCACTGGCTAAGCAGTGGTAAGTGAAATAAGGAATAAGATGTTTTGGTTTGTACTTAGTTAGAAGTGTCTGGTAATGAAAAGGTCTGGGTTTGTAGTATTTAGTAGTGATTGGGAGAAGTTTTACTTTGAAGAGGAGGGAAGGGTGGGAGGGAACTAAAGAGGCTGAGATGTTGTGGAAGTGTGTTGTGTTGGGGGAGGTGGGGAGGCAGAGGTGGAGGGTGTAGAGAGAAGTGAGTATAGGAGGTGGCATGGTATAGAGGAAGTAGAAGAAGGATGAGGATGGATGTGGAAATAAAGGTTTTAGGAGTAGGAGAGTGCATGATAGGTGGGGCCTGTTGGATGTAATAGAGAGGAGGTTAAGGGACTTAGGAGGGAAGGGGTGAGGTAGTGAGAGGCAGGTGGGGTTGAGGGAAAGTGTTGAGGATTAGTCGGGGGAGAAAGGGAGGGATGTTAGGAGGAGAATAAATGTAGGAGCACTGGGGGTGGTGGGATTTGGGGGTAGGGCAGGGGAGCAGAGAGAGCCCGCAGGGCAAACGGAGCAGCTCAGAAACAAGGAAATGGAAGAGCAAGTCAGTGAGGAACAATCAGTGAGGTGAGTAGTAAGCACAGAGCAGCAAGGCTCAGGAGTAAGATGTAGTTCTGCTAAGAGAGACTGAGGGGGAGAAGGGAGGCTACAGAAGACATCACACATAATATCACTCCAAAGTATTTCTAAGACTGTGATGCCATGAATCACCTGGGCTCTTTTATTGTTATCTTTTTTAAAATTGTGTTTTTGGTTCCAATAATGAAGAATGAAAGAAAAGAAAAAAAAAAGAAAAGAAAATAAAACAATTACATCTCCAGGGTTATGGATGGCAATGGTCCTTTATTGAAGTTCAACTGTAACATTTCTTCTATCATTTTTAATGTCTGTATTCATTCCTATTAGTTGTATTCACTCCTCTCAGCTGTATCTGATTTTCAGGGTATTCCTTGACTTGATCTTTAATTTTTGCTTATAGGTTCATAGGTTCATAAAAGGTTTCTTGGCTAAAAACTATATAGCCCTTACAAGCCTAGCCATATTTATCATGAGTTGTAACAACTGTCGGTGATTAGGTGAGTGAAGCCCATATAGGTAAGGGTCTATAGTAGTTAACAGTGACTTCCTCTGTCCGGGAAAAATATAGGCACCACCCAAGGAGTAATTTGTGGTCACCCATCCATTGATCTAGGCTGCATTTGAAGACAGTCGGGGGGGGGGGGCTCTGTTTCATGTGAATTGTAAGCTAGTTTCTGAGAAGTGGCAGTCTCTGGGAAATGTATCTATCTCTACAGCATGACTTGTTCATGTCAGAGGCTGGTTTTAAATTCATGGAGTGAGTGACCATTGTGCAGTTTGATTTACAAATGTGTAGCATTTCCATCAGGACTGGGTCAGAGACTGCCCTGTATCACAGGCACAGGTCATTCCTTAGCATCCTGTAGGTGACAGAATACAGGGACAGGACTTTCAGTCTTTTTGCATAAGACTTGTTTTGTGTACCTGTAATTTCTTAACGAGAAACTTGTGTGGTCTCTCCAATTGTTGCAGGTGTCTGGTAAGGTACATGCAAAAGAGAGCATTGTACTCAGTTATTGGTCTGATGAGGGATGAGTATAATGGAATTCTAGCATCCTAAGATCTAGATATGATGCCTTTACTTACAAGATGTGTAACACAGAAGGATTTCTTTACTACTGTGAGTATGTGGTGGTCAAAGTTCGGGTTGCTATCAACCTGATTACCCAGATAATGTAACACTGGGTCTACACTTAGGGGGGTGATGTCTATAATGTAATTAGCAGGGATGGCAGCTTTCTTAAAGGGAATAATAATGCATTTTTGGCATTTAGCCTTAATCCTTGGCTTTGGCACTGATCATTTGTCTGCATTAGCCCTGTCTACAGTTTATTAACATCATCAGGGGACTCAATGACCTGCTCCTAATTTGCAATCATCAGCAAACTTGGTCAGTCACAGACTGTCCAAGGTTACCTGGACTTCTGAGAAATAAATTGCAAACAGTAAGGGGCCCAGCACAGAACCTTGTGGTATGCCACTGGTGATTTGTCTTGTTAGAGGTGAAGTCACCTACTTTAACAGTATGTGTCCTGGCATCTGGAAATGTAGGGGTTAATTCCCAATTGGTAGAGTTTCTCTATAATACATTAGTGAGAGATTATGTCAAATGCCTTGGCTAGGTAAAGAGAGGTGGTATGCACTCTTTCCCTCATCCATGGCCTTGGTGACTTTCTTGAAGAAGTCAACCATGTTTAACAAGCATTTATTTTATTTTATTTTTATTTAACATTTGTTGACCGGGGAAGTCCAACAAGGACAGAGCCTATTTTCAGCCTATTTTCAGGAGATGCCTGGGAATAAATGCTCCAGACACATGTATTTGGAATGTGGGAGGAAACTGGAGTACCCAGAGGACACCCATATGAATGCAGGGAAGATATGCAGACTCCACACAGAAGGCCCCTTGGCTGAGAATCAAACTGGAGAACCTCTTGCTTTGAGGTGACATTGTTAATCACTGTACCACTGTGCCACCCTATGATCTACTTATAATGAATCTGAACTGGGTTGGATCCAGAGTTTAGAGATTACCTATGTCCTTATTAATAAGGTCCATAATGATTCTTTCCATGGCCTTGTAGATAAGGCTGGTTAAGCTTATGGGCCTACAATTTCCAGGGTCAGTTGATAGCCCCCCTTTGTGCAGAGAAATTACTGTTACTGTCCTCCACATTACAGGAACATAGCCAGTTTGCAGGCTGTGGTGAAACAGGGATCCAAGTGGGTCTTCTAAGTCATGTTTGCAGTTGTTTAAAAGGCAACCTGGGATGCCATATGGTCCCACTGATGCTGTGTTTTTGGCACTAGAGATCACCAAGATGACCTATTTTCTTGAGATAACAGGCTGAGGACTGGTAATAGGTATACTTTGGGGATAACTGTTGGAGACAGGGGGATGAAGTTTGCTCCAAGTCTATCAGCTAGCAAGTTGGATATTACCTCTGTTTGAGTCTGGATGGTTCCATCAACAATCAGTTCACTGCAAAGTTGGTTATTCCTTTTAGATTTCAGACATAGTTAAAGAATGCCTTGTGTTTATCCTTAGCTAGGGAGGCTATATTTGCTTCATAATTCACTTTGGAGAACTTGACAAGATCTCTAGTTTGTCCACCAGGGTGACTTGTTTGTTCAGCAAGACCTGGTTTTAATCTGGTCAGGTACAGCCGATTCTATACAACTGTTTAAGTGGTTATAAAGGGCATTGCTGTACACCTCTGCATAGTATTCAGTGTTATCTGCATCTGAGGAGGCTTTGAAACTTATTATACCATCCTTAGTAGGAGTAGTTTGCCTTCTAAAAATTCTTAAGTTCTTTTGAGCTTGATGGGGTATCTTGTCTTGTAAGCACATTGAGCAAGACTGATTTATGTTGTTGCTAATTTCAGACTTTTGTCTCCTATTATATTTTGGCTTTGTCCCTGATTCTTGAGCAAAGAAGTTGAGAGCTGTGGTTTGTGTACATATATGTGTGTAATGGTGTGTGTGTGTGTGTGTGTGTGTGTGTGTGTGTGTGTGTGTGTGTGTGTGTGTGTGTGTGTGTGTGTGTGTGTGTGTATTACATGGGGAATTTGCAGTCAGTTGCACATGATATGATTCTGACACCAGCAAGCTGCATAGTTCTCAACTGCCTCTGATTTTGCAAAATTTTCCTAAGTTCGCAGCCTTCTGGTAAACTGATGAGGATTGCAGTCACTAAGTGAAGACACATTAGAATTCCCGTAATAATATCTTCCAGAAAATGCATGTTGGTGAAAAAAACAGTTATTCTAGCAAGTTTGTAAGTATATATGATCAGTATTTAAAATCTGCCACTGATTTTCAATGTTTACCTCTCATTATGATTGGTGCTGTGGTAGTGGTGTCGCCTCACAGTAAGACGCTGTCTGGTTCGATTTTCAGCTAGAGCATCTTCTGCATGGAGACATGCATGAATGGGCGTACCTTCGTTGAAGGTTGTGTGTCAGGGCTGGTAACTTGGCACGTAAAAATCAACTACCAATCATTAGCGGACCAGAGTTCCGCTGTGGCGACCCCTAACCGGGAAAAGCCGAAAGACACAACAGCAACCTCTCATTATGATTTTTCTGCTAGGTTGAGAGCTGAGCTAATATACAGTCATGTGCAGTAATTATTAATCTGTGCATTAATGTATTCATTTGATCACAAATGCAATCAGACATCTGAGGGGTGTACAATCATAAATGTGGCTGTAATTGATTACCACATCTGTGTGTGTGTGTGTGTGTGTGTGTGTGTGTGTGTGTGTGTGTGTGTGTGTGTGTGTGTGTGTGTGTGTGTGTGTGTGTGTGTGTGTGTGTGTGTGTGTGTGTGTGTGTGTGTGTGTGTGTGTGTGTGTGTGTGTGTGTGTGTGTGTGTATGTCTATGCATGTATGTGTGTGTGTGTGTGTGTGTGTGTGTGTGTGTGCGTGTGTGTGCGTGTGTTTGTGTGTGTGTGTGTGTGTGTGTGGCTGGAGTTGCAATAGGAGGCAATGTATGAATCTGATGTGAGCAATTAATCCTGATCAGAAATCTCAGATGTACACCAAAAATTGCTATAATTGGTAGAGAAATATATATGTGTGTTTGTGTGTGCATGTATATGTGTTCAGGGGGGAGTTGAATGGTTTGACTGCACATCAAGTGAGCTGAAATACATTACTTTGACCCTTAGTTAGTTAGATAGTTATTCATTCAGTTAATCACAATCAGACATTTGAGGTGTATACAATCACCAAACCAGATATAAATGTTAATTATGGGGGCTGTCCATGCCATCATTTTTTTCAGTCATCATTCAAGCTTTGCAGGACATATATGAATCTCTGAAGTAATTTGGAATTGTTTAGCAACAGAAGTATTTTACTATGGCTATTTTTATCACAATCAGACATCTAAGATGTACCTGGTTAACATATTCAGCATACATTATTAGGTATATGAGTAATCATTGGATACAAATGAATGACTTTGCTGTTATTTGCTCATGATGAACAGTTGTTATTCAGATTTTATTGAACTAGTGTACATTTGAATGAAGCCAACTAGAATACTTGACCATTGCTTTTTTAACATATATAGACATCTGAGGTGTGTGAAACCAGTAGAAAGCCTATTTATGGATACGGGGTGCTGTTTGTGGATGAGTATAACTCTGTGTGTTTGTGTGTGTGTGTGTGTGTGTGTGTGTGTGTGTGTGTGTGTGTGTGTGTGTGTGTGTGTGTGTGTCAGGGTTTTGTTGCATATCAGAATATAACAACTTGACCAACATTTCTTTCACTATCTAGCACAATCAGACATCAGCACTGTATATAATAATTGGCTGTCTATGAGAGTCTGGGCTTGCATGTTTGTGATAGAAATGACCATTAATGCAGTGTTTGTTTTTTAATTGCTCAGGATGTCAAAATAACAGTCTAAGAAGAAACATGATTACCTAGAGGTTAAAGTAATTCATGAAATGTCATGAAATTCTGCTCATAATGGTGGGTGTGGAGGATAACTAAAATTTATCCAGAAGTTCTGTTATAGTTGGATAGCAGGATTTATTTTTTTTTTTTATTTAACATTTGTTTACCAGGAAAGTCTGACTTGGAATGAAGCCAATTTTCAGCGAAGGCCCGGGAAGAAATGATTTAATTTGATCCATAATGAAAACAAGTAAATCCTCAGTGGTTTGCAACAGTTCATCATGCTCAAACAATAATTGTGTATCACTTTTTTTGTAGGATCTCATATTGAAGTATTAACCAGAAAATATAAAATAGCCATCTTCTGATTCAGATAAGACTTGAATTAGTCATTGTACTTATTTATTTATTCATTTATTCATTCATGTACTCATTTACTTTATTTACATTTGATTACAACATGAATAATTACAGGCTCAGCCTGACTTACATGGAAAACATTAATAACAAAACATTTAAAGTAAAACAATCAGAAGTAAAGAAAGAGAATAAAACAATGTACATGAAAATGATGATGCTATATACATATTTAAATAAGGCAAAATCTTAATTTACAGTCAAGAAATGGGTTAGCAAAGATGTTAAGATGACAGGAATAGGATGCAGAGGGATATTTCATTTGTTGTGTGATATGTTCTACATTATGGCACTTGCATTTGTTTTGTTTTCTAAGAAAATGCTTGAATTGAGGCTTGTGCCTAGATATATTGTAATCTCTGTGAGATAAGGTGAGACAGACTGCCATTGTTTGGGAGCAAGTATGGAGAACCTAATGTTTGAACAATGAGACTCAAAAGAAGGGATTTGAAGTACGTGGACAACACTAACTTGGCTTTTAAGGTTGTAGGTTCTGGAGGTTGTGTTGAGTTTCTTAATTAGCGGAGATGGGGAATCTTGATGGAGTAGTTTAAAGAGTTAAGAATTTGTGAATCAGCAAACATTTTAAGGCAAATATACCAGTTCAGATCTGAGATAAGCCAGACCAAAATGTATTATAAACAACACTCATTTATATTTGTGTATGTTATCTATCATGAGTCCCATAAAAAGACAGTCAATAAAGGGCAACACCAAAACCAGTAGCCAAAATCCTGTACTAATGCCACCAAATGGAACACATCAAGTTTCTTAAATCCACAAGTTGTTTTAATATGTCAAAACTCTTAAATGATGACTTATTTGGTAGCTAATATCCTGTTGTTCTAATTTACAGCATATGTGGAAATCATACTGGTTATCAATTTACTTAGTACTTATGGCTGAGTATATATGCTTGACATGACTTTTGCATTTTTATAATGCACCAGTCTTTTTATAATTTGTGATGTGCTAGGTATATCTGATAATAATACACTATTGTCTTTGTATTCCTGATGAGATCAACTGAAATACTGGTTTAGACTATGAGACAGAAAAAAAGAGTTTGAAAGTAAAATAGCATTGCTTTAAGTTTTAGTGCAGTCTGGTTAAGTTGTGTTACTTTTGGCATGCTGTTCTGTGCTAGTTTAAT
The DNA here is from genome assembly GCF_019279795.1 of Protopterus annectens. Lineage (NCBI taxonomy): Eukaryota > Metazoa > Chordata > Ceratodontiformes > Protopteridae > Protopterus > Protopterus annectens. The sequence continues at coordinate 473,168,630 of NC_056736.1, read as the reverse complement.
TAACACAGCGATTATGGATCATACCAATGATGGATCACAGATACTCCTTTGTTCCTCATACCCACAGAACATAAAATCACAGTTAATAAAAGTCAGCTCTGCAAGTCTTTTGTCATAGTATGTTTGTGGACTTGTTGAAAGATACTAAGGAACATACTTTTCATATTCATCCATTCATACGTTAGTATTGGCTAACTGCCCTTGTGGGCCATTTCAACCATAGCTAATTATCCCATGTCAGAATTAAAGCCTGCACTTTGTGCCTAATGTAAATACCATAACAATTATGCCACCCTCCCATCTTAAATTATTAAGCTAATCTCAGAAATTAGTGATTTATATGATACAAACATAAGCATGCATTTATTTAGGTATGCTTTTAAATGGCAATGTCCAGTTTGAAAGACCCATTTTTTTAGTGTAATCCTGGAGAGAAAATTTCCATGTTTTACAAATGTTAATCAATTTGTTTTATACAATCTAATGCAGTGATCATATAATAATTGTACTTTACACAATGATAGCGTGAAATTAAAGGAAACAGTTTATACAAATGACATAAAAAACCCAACAAAAATAAATCTAATAATTGCAATGGAACATAATAAGGCAAGGCGTGCAAAAAAAAAATAACTTGATATAATAAAACTCACAATGAGTTTCTGTATATTTTCAAGAAATGGACTTAACATAAAACCTATAATGAAATTAATGAGCATCTGTATATTTTCATGGAATGTTAGCATATCTCAAACAAAGACTTCTTAAAGAACAGAGAAGAAATGTTTGCCCTTTTTCCTTTATTTTTATAAACTCAGATCCCTTACAGAGGCAGTTAATAATATTATAATATTTTCCTTCATGCATCGGACGAATATGAGTAGTGGTGCATTCTGGCCCTTATATAAAAAGGGCATTTTAATCCATCTGTGGTTAGCATTGTATCCTTTTCCCATTTCATTCAGTAGATAAGGATTTTCTTCTGAGACTGTTAGTACAAAACGAGTTCAAGTAACACTTAAGAAAGGATAGCAGCAAGACAGTGATAATTGTTGTCCTGGAAGCCTTCAAACTCTAAAGAGTGTATCATTGGACTGCACGATAATGTATGCTCTGCTGCTACAGTTCCCTTTAGCTTTTACTTCATTAGAGTTTGAATTCATCTTCTACTTAAGTGTTAAGACTATTTTGAAGGTTAGAAACACAACTGAACTTTATTTTGAAAACTACTAAATTACAAGAAATGGAGCTGGTGGGGATTAGTGTTTACAATGCCTCATGCAATGTCATATTTCCTAATTGTGACACCACAGTTTTTTTTGATCCATATAGATGTGCACTGACAGTAACTAAAATATTGAGCTAAACATGCTGAATGGCATTAAATTATATGAGTGTAAGGAATAAAGGCATGAGTTTCACACATCTTAAATAGATGACTTAAATGTCCCAGTGAAACAGCATTATCAACAATAACATAAATACTTGATGATAAGATTCCTGGAAAAAAAAAATAAATGTCCTCAGATTTCTGATCACTTTCAGAGTCAAACACAATAAACTATGAGGTGATTAAAGAAACAGTTTCTCTGCAGCTAATCTACGGGTGATTGTGCATGGTGTGACTGTACTATACAATGAAAACAATACCAGGACATATGGAGTACTGCAGCATTTTGTTAAATAGGATGTGCTACCTAAAGTATACATGATTCACAGGGTGCTTAACTTATCAAAAGGTAGCACACTAGAAACAGTCTGCAGCTGAAATCTGATTGGTAAAT
>NC_056736.1:473076846-473164346 GCF_019279795.1 Protopterus annectens | reverse complement strand
ACATGGGTCTCCTTCATAACACTGAAATATCATAACACTGAATTTCATAACATTGAGAGCAAAACATCCAAATCCCAAAACACTGAAAACCCAAAACATTGAAATCAAATCTCAGCACATTGAAAGTATGCTTCATAACATTGAAAATTACAATGCATATGTAAATAACATCCTCTCCACCTACAACTACCTAACTAACAAACACACTTTCTACTACATTTCTGCTGGGGGGCAAGCCCCCCTGCACCCCCAATTAGGGGGTTCTGCCCCCCACACCCCCAGTATATTAAATATACCAGCTCCAAGATCACACTACAGTGGGAAAAAGTTATACACTGAGGTTAGGAAATTAACTTTTTTCCACTGTAGTGCAATCTTGGAGTTGGTATATTTAATTTATGGGGGTGGGGTGGGGGGCACCCCCACATGGGGAGTGCAGGGGGGTTGCCCCCCCAACAGAAATGTAATACAAAGTGTATTTGTTAGGTGTTGTTGTAGGTGAAGGCTATTTTCAAGAAATGGACTTAACATAAAACCTATAATGAAATTAATGAGCATTTGTATATTTTCATGGAATGTTAGCATATCTCAAATAAAGACTTCTTAAAGAACAGAGAAGAAATGTTTGCCTTTTTTCCTTTATTTTTATAAACTCAGATCCCTTACAGAGGCAGTTAATAATATTATAATATTTTCCTTCATGCATCGAACGAATATGAGTAGTGGTGCATTCTGGCCCTTATATAAAAAGGGCATTTTAATCCATCTGTGGTTAGCATTGTATCCTTTTCCCATTTCATTCAGTAGATAAGGATTTTCTTCTGACACTGTTAGTACAAAACGAGTTCAAGTAACACTTAAGAAAGGATAGCAGCAAGACAATGATAATTGTTGTCCTGGAAGCCTTCAAACTCTAAAGAGTGTATCATTGGACTGCACAGTAATGTATGCTCTGCTGCTACAATTCCCTTTAGCTTTTACTTCATTAGAGTTTGAATTCATCTTCTACTTAAGTGTTAAGACTATTTTGAAGGTTAGAAACACAACTGAACTTTATTTTGAAAACTACTAAATTACAAGAAATGGAGCTGGTGGGGATTAGTGTTTACAATGCCTCATGCAATGTCATATTTCCTAATTGTGACACCACAGTTTTCTTTGATCCATATAGATGTGCACTGTCAGTAACTAAAATATTGAGCTAAACATGCTGAATGGCATTAAATTATATGAGTGTAAGGAATAAAGGCATGAGTTTCACACATCTTAAATAGATGACTTAAATGTCCCAGTGAAACAGCATTATCAACAATAACATAAATACTTGATGATAAGATTCCTGGAAAAAAAAATAAATGTCCTCAGATTTCTGATCACTTTCAGAGTCAAACACAATAAACACTGAGGTGATTAAAGAAACAGTTTCTCTGCAGCTAATCTACGGGTGATTGTGCATGGTGTGACTGTACTATACAATGAAAACAATACCAGGACATATGGAGTACTGCAGCATTTTGTTAAATAGGATGTACTACCTAAAGTATACATGATTCACAGGGTGCTTAACTTATCAAAAGGTAGCACACTAGAAACAGTCTGCAGCTGAAATCTGATTGGTAAATATTTTATATTGGAATTCTACATAATACCAAAAATAAAAGTTTAACTACCATCCATGAAACTGCCGTTTACTGATCCAGCTTCAGAAAAGGACATCTGACAGGTAATGAGGGAGGAAAACATTTCCAGTTTAATAGGTGGTTTGCCTTCATTGAGGATAAACACAGTAGTATCAGCTCTACAATTTATGGGGTGGTATACCTTTACTGAAAGAGAACTGGGATAGTGGCTTTTCTACAAGAGCTCTTTAAAGAGAGGTTAGAATGATCAATGACTAATGGATTCTTAAAATAATTCCCCATTTGTGTGCATATGAAGTATTACTGGATGCACAAAGCTCTCCTCCTCCTCCTCCTAGATCAGCAACCCAATCAAACCACCTCACTGATGTCACATAGTACTCTGACTGATGGACATCTGCATTAAAGTTCAGGAGGACATGTCTAAGAGCAGGTTTCTGTGCAGAGAGAAATGGCAGCCTAATGTGAAGGGTATAGTCTGCTGATAAAACTATTTAAAGTAAAAATGGTAGATATTGCACATCAACATTGGTTTGAAATGGACACCTATGGTACATGTAAATAAAGGAGAGTGATGCTGACTGATCTTCATTCACAATGAAATATACCAACTGCTTAGCTAGTATATAGTTAGCATTCTTCTTTATGTCATTTATACTCCTCACTGCAGGAAATGTTCATAACTGGTCATTTGTAGAAATGTGCCAAAGTATAAGTAGTAATTTAATGAAGAAATAACTGGTAATTTTATGATGGATATATATTTTTAGAATTTGTTGCGATTTTCCAAAGTAAATCTTTTATTGTTTGACTGGATGGTGTTTCCTACTGGTCATTGAATAGACATGCACCAGTGTATTTTTAAACATTTAAAGAATGAATTACCAGTTACTTTATGAGAAAAGAATGTTGATAGAATGTGTTGTGATGGTCTGAAGTTTTGCTTTTACTTTCTGAGTAAATAATGTTTGATAATATTGTATTAGGATTTCTAAAACATAAAAAGTTATCTGCTTTTGAGATGACCTTTTTCATTGAGGGCTGAGATAATAAAAACTTGCATTGGAATGGTATTTTCGGTGACTTTTGTTCACTAGTCCTACATTGCAATAAGTGCATTTGGTTAGAAATGAATGAAGTGGCTGCAGTCCATTCCATACATCTAAGGGGAACAGTCAGACTGCTTATGTCCAGATCAATATTCACTGAATGACTGCAGTGTTATACAAACATCAGTCTTGCACGTGTAAAAATCTGATACATGATTTACAGTCAGAAACAAGCAATAGCTGGCTCTGAGATAATTACAACTTACACTTCATATATGTGTTTTTCATGTATGATTAAAACAACACTCCATGTATTTTGTTTCATTTAGCCATGCCTGTATGTGTTTGTGTGTGTGTGTGTGTGTGTGTGTGTGTGTGTGTGTGTGTGTGTGTGTGTGTGTGTGTGTGTGTGTGCAGCTTATCTCATACACTACATCTTGATTTGATCATCTTTCATATAGTAAGGCATAGCATAATGAGCACTATGACTCTAAATGCTCTATTTCCACAGCCACCCCACTTTCCTTGGTGTATTTTCCACACACCCTCCCTGGTATTCTACTTTTAAGTCCGAAGAAGTACCACTGGCTATTTACTAAAATTTCACCTAAAAGCTCATCTACAAAAGAAGTATTTAGGGATGCCCAAACCTAGTCTCTTACTTTCACTATGCTGATAACTAATCAGCATATAAACATTTTAGTATATTCAAATACATTATCTCCTAGGTGCTATTTTCTATTTCCTAAATATATTACATTGTAATACAACTGTTAAATCAAATGCAACATGATAACCTGAAGACCAATGATGCTCTTTATTTGAATTTATTTTTACTTGCTATTTTCATATATTATTATTTTTATCTTTACCTTTAATTTATTTATGCATATATAAAGCCTACTTTTTTCTTCTTGCAGTTTCTACAATATATTAATGTATTACTGTGCACATAGTTTGTATTTTATTCTATTGTATATACTGCAGCTGAAATTGCTCAATGAATTAAACTCATCTTGCTGTAACCTTAATTTGCCTCAAACTATCACTGAATTGAATTGAAACTGTTTGGATATTTGTCAGTCAGAGAACACTCACTGTTCATAGATTGAGGCTAGACTAACATCCCCCAAAGTAATGAATAGACTTCATAAAAAAAAAAATATATATATATATATATATATATATATATATATATATATATATATATATATATATGCATGTATGTATATATATATCGGATGCAAACAGGAGTCTGTTAAACACATTTGTAATGTTAAACTCCTCTTACCTTTGAATTTGTCAAGAACTACTACATAAGTATGCATCTAAGTTATGCAAGGATGCTGTTATAAAGTGATACTTAATATACCGACCATCTAAATTGAAGACATGAATTGCCATATTCAGCTTACAGTTATGGGTTTCTTTTTAAGTGATATTAAAGGTGGTTTGATCAACAGTGACACTCATGTAGAGCTAAGGTTTACACCACTGAGTGGCTAGCCCAACTGCTGTAGTTCATCTGTACCATACACTCACACACACACACTTCCACCTAGGGCCAATTTAGAGTGCCCGATTCACTTGTTGCATGTCTTTGACATGTGGGAGCAGAGTACCCAGATGAAACCCATGAGAACACAGGGAGGACATACAGTCAAGAATCAAACATGGGATCCTCTTCCTGTGAGGTGACAATGCTAACCACTGCACCACTGTGCTACCCCATACTACACCTTCCTGTCACCCCAACCCCATGTGCAAGAATGGGAAAGGGGGTTGAAGATGGATGAATGAATGGAAAGATGGTTTGATGAACGTGATGGAAGTATTTTATGATAAGAATAAGAATGAAGTGTTACTTTTTTTTTTGCTAAGAACATAACTGTAAAATCTATAATTGGTAGTTGATGAGTAGTGATGAATATTTTGAGTGATAGAAATACTGCTTTATGACAGTTTTATAGTATTCACAGGCTACAAGAATAAGTTGATGAACATGTTTAAAAGAGGGTTAATGATTATAATGGTGAATGTTATGCATCTACTAAAAGAGTATGGACTTTGTAGGTCTAGAATGGCCATTAAATTTAGCAAGAAAACTAATGAAATAACTTTAGGCAACTTAGTGTCATTTTATGCTTATTATGCAGTTTAGAATATGCTATTCTTCCATTATGTTTCAAGAAGAGGATTATAACATTTATAAAATATTATAAATATTTTATTTATAAAAATATTGAATGTAGATCTTGAGGTGTGTGCACTGGAAAAGTTACTGACACAGTGGTACATACTGTCAAGCATGCACTATGCACATACGTTTCTTACCATAAGAAGAGCAAAAGAAATTATGGCATAATGGCAAACGTAGTGAAATACAATGAATACCACATTAAGTTGTACAAGTTTGTTTAAATACAGAAGAAAAACTCAAAAAATAAAATTTCCCAGCCACACATCTGCCATCAGTACAGTACAGAATTTGAAGATGTTTAAACACAAAGACTCACAGATGTAGTTAATGTGACAGCTTTGACTACTGTATAAAAGCTCTTAAACAAGGGTGCAAAAAAACAGGCCTGAGATTTAATTAGGTTTGCCTCGAAGTCCAAACTTTGAGTAGACAAAAAATAACTTTAATAGTATTGCTAATTGAAAAAGAAGCAGTGTCTTCCCTGGAAGGATCTCATCTACTGTTTATAATCCAAGGGTTATTCAACAGAGAGAGAGAGAGAGAGAGAGAGAGAGAGAACATGACATCCTATGGATTCATAGATCTAGTTGATACAAGCTTTTGAAGAACAGAGATGTTAAATGTGTATTTATGTACAATAGCCTAGATGGGCAAATGTCTGTATAATGATGTTAAAGCTAAAGAAAAAAATGCATGAGAAAAGAAAGGATTTCACATACCCAGGTATTGTAAGAACTGTGAGACTAAATGACATGCAAAGGCATGTTCTTAAAGCTGTAATGGCAGTGACTGGTGGATGTTTATTTATTTATTTATTTATTGATTGATTGATTGATTGATTGACTGATTGATGTACTTTGTTTACTGGGAATGCGAAACTGGGTAATATCCATTTTAGCAGAGTCCTGGGGGAAAAAAGTCCATTTGCATACATTATATTATACTAAGTTGCAGTCAGGCACAAAGTAGTTGCATTTCTATTTACATTTATACACAAACAATAGTTATATTTCTATTTACATTTATACGCAAACATATACATTCTAAGATTTTTACAGAGGTGGAAGTTACTAAACAGAAAGCACATGTGCAACTTAGTGGATTGTACAGGCAGCAGTTATGTAGAAAAAGACGTTTTGTCATTTCAGTAAGAGGTTGCGAATATTAAGATTAATAAAAATATATGGATAAATGTAAGTCGCGTGGGTTTCCTTTGGGTGCTCAAGTTTCCTCCCACATCCCAAAGACATGCTGTAGGTGGATTGGACACTCTAAATTGACCCTAGGCGTGAGTGCATGCATGTGTGTGCCTTCTGTGAAAGGTTGGGTGCCAGGCTGGCAACTCAATACTGTAAAACTCCACTGCCAATCATGAATGGACAGGTGATCTGCTGTGGTGACCCCTAACCGGGAAAAGCCAAAAGAAGAAAAAGAAGTCACAGTTATCTTCAACTCAGATGCAAAAATATTGCTAGATGCACATTTACAAGTAGTGTAATTAATACAATCCAGAAGTGAATCTTGCATTTTATAATACAATAGAAGAAAATGACACCATAATAATCTTTATACCACATTGTTATGGAAGCACGTTGGGGGGGGGGGGTAACTTGCACATCTCCATCAGTGCAGCTAATGGATTATAATTACAGTTGTACAATATGCTACAACACTAAAGGAGAGATAGTGCTTTGGTAACTATTATAGTTTAATACACAGTAATATGCATTTCTATAAGACTTGAAGTGTCAAGATGAATATCCTTTTTGCCCAAAAAATGTTGAGACAATTTTTATGTTGAGATAATTTCACTTTCTCGCATACCTAGAAAGCCTGTACTTAACTCTCTATTGAGAGGATGCAATTTATAGAAAGGGACTCAGAAAGTCCTTATGCAAACTCTAAAAATGGTTCAGTAAAACTGCGTCCCATAATCATGAATGCCTGTTCATTGCATTAAGCTTGTGTTTGAGATGAGAAGCAACAAGCTGGTAGTTTGCAGTTCATGAAACAGTTGGCCTCATGGTGGATGGCAGCAAAACAAGGATTAACAGTAGCATATGCTAATGACTTTATAATCAGCTGTGCTGCATGCTAGTTAAGCAAAAACATGGTGGAGCAATTCAGAAATGTATAAAACCCAAGCTAAAATGATGCAACCACTTTAGCTCTGAATTGTAACATATGCTGGAATATAGCCAAAGGAAAACTTTAAAGAATGTTAGGGGATGCTACCACCATTGTAACCCTGTATTTGCAACAGGCTGTCATGCATGATGTTGCTACTGCTTTGATATATCAGCCTCAAAGGCATAGGGTTTTTGGATCAAATTTGACCTAATATGGGGTACATGAAATTAAAATACTTGCCCACCACAGGGAGAACAGTGAAGCCATACAGTAAGCAATAAACATCTGCCAACCCCATCTGAGGCCCCATGGGAACCATGGAGGACCCATCCCAGTGGATATCCTAGCTACAGGGACTTTTGAGTGACCTATAGGGGACAACATGTGTTGGAATATATCTGGTATCAACACTAGAGAGCTCCTCTAATGCAATATTTCTGTCATAGTTGATTTCCAAGAAATATTGGCTGCGCCCATATTGAAATAAAATCCCCACCTGGTGAACCGGGAAGGAGGTATGTAAACAGAAAAGGATATCACTCCGTCAACTGTCAGGTAGTCTGTAATGTACAAGGTATCATCTGCAATGTGTGTGCAAGCCGCATAGGCAGTTTCCACAACTCTCATACATGGCACACCTGTGACCTGTACCTAATGTTTGAAAGTGGTGACTTCCTTCAGGAGTATTTATAAGGGCTTGCAGGATATGCCTTAGAACCTAGGTTGATGACTCTTGTCAGTAATACATACAATCCCACTGAGAAAGGTTACAACACTATGCATGTACAGACTAGAAATATCATAGATCATGTATTTGGACTGCTCAAATCATAGGTTCACTGTCTGGACACATCTGAAGGAGTCCTACAATATGACCCCACTTACTCTGCCAAAACACTGACCATCAGTGCCATCTTACATAATTTTATACTCAGAACACTTTTGCAGCAGGGTGTCCCACTACAGGGACCACTGTTCCCAGCATAACAAGAAGTGGTGGCTAACACAGATGAAGGGTCAGATGAGGAACCAGCAGCAAGGGATGATCACAGCAAAAGGAGGTGGGCACAATATGACATGCCACTGGCTAAAAGGCAGTAAATTGCACATACACTAGGTACGTAAATAAAATGAGTGAAGCAGATACAAACAGTAACATTGATGCAAACAAACAAATGAACAAACAAACCAAACTTTGCTTATCCATGCAGTGGCTGACTGCAGTGAGAATTAGACATAGGCAACTCCAGGCTAGAACATTCTTGGGAACAGTAACACTTGTCATGATCTGACTATCATGTTGAAATGTTATAATGCATAAATAAACTAAGCAGTAAGTAAAAATCAATGATACCTAGGCATGAATATCATAACAATAACTGCTATATCCATAAAACATGAGTTATACCAAGGAACAACATATATTAGCATACAATCAGTGTGAAGTATCATAGAAACAAAACAGTCTAAATGCATACCTTGAAAACTGTCAAAAGATAGTGTCTGTAATCCTAATCAAAACTGTTTCACTATTTTGTCCAGCAGCACTTTGGAAACGTGGCAGTCTTCCCTAGCATGATGGAAGTTTAATAGCTCCACATCTTGCTTATATTGTATAGTCAAATTCCTCTGGGCATGTGGAATATGTTAATTACCTCCCAGGTAATTATTTTTCTGAATAACTCAATCTGCTTAAAGATTTGAGGCAATAACCACAATGTTGGTTCCTACATGAAGTACACACATCTGAGCATTACAAGAGCATGGATTACAAGAGTTATGGCTAGCTAATGTCTTGTGCTTAGCTGTACTGTTCAGTAACTGATGTGTCAAGCATACTGATAGTGAGATTTACAGCTTGAGAGGATGGGTTAGCTAAAATTTATATGTACTTAATTAGGACTGAACCATGGTACACACATTTGTTAAAATTTTTTTTAAATGAGAGGTGCTTAAGCACACATGTATACATATAGTGAAGAGAACTGACAATGTGGCTGGAAACTATAGCATATATGCACGTAAAACACAATTATTTATACTTATGGCAACCTTCCACACATTTCTTGCAAAAAAGGTGATACACTGAATAATCTACAACTACCAGTAACTTTTGCCTTGCAGAAAAATTATTTTTAACCCCATCAAATGTACTCGACTTCCTCCCTTTTCATCTAAATGTTCATAAGGCACATCATGTTCTCTTGTCAGTATTTCACTGTAATGGCACAGGTGCAGAATTCAAATTTAGTGAAGGCCTTGGCTATGAGAAAGTAGGGATCATTACTGCAAATATTTTACTTGTAGAAACCCACAAAGTTGAGAATTCATTACTGAATGTTATCTATTTATTCATTTATTTATTTATTTTGCATTACCATTTTCACAATGCCCTGCAGAGAATGGCACTTCACAGTCTATGTCAAAAGCTGAAACATTTATTTTGCATGCTCAAAGACTTAGCCATCAGCCTAACAAACACGACTGGTGGCAATGCACCTTACTTTGCATTTTTGGTAATATTGAAAGCAGAAAATTACAATTCTCATACAACTGCCTGACTGGCTCCTCATGTTAAAGAAGTATATGCTAAATGACAGTGCAACAGATGCAGGGTTTGAATCTCTTTGATGATACACTTTCATGTGCCTTAATTCATGAGATCCCTTCTTTTTTTCTGTATTTTAATGTAAGGTGCACATAAAAATCATAAATGGTAATGTTCCCATTAAATTGTATACACTGACTGCTAAACCTGATAATATGACCTATGTGTCACCTGGCGACCTCATATCAATAGTTATAATACCACACTTTGTGCATGCTGTGTAATAAATAGTACGTGTACTCTATTATCAGCAAACAGAACTACTAAGGTACTAATGTAGCTCAGTCTGAAAAGTACAGCAGCACAAATTCCAAAACACATGTACCTTTGGTCAGTCACTTTCTTGAATACATTTGCTAACATCTCAAGTATGATTTCTGGTAAAATAAAAGAACATCAAACACATGGAAAAAGTAAGTATTCTGACAAAAAATGTAATTTTTATTCTTTGTGCAACAGTTGGCATATAGCACCACCAGTGGTCAGGAATGACTGTAAAGAAATTACAGTTATTGTTCTATGGCAAAACTCTTAGAATGATTATACATGCACTAATACCTTGACATCACTTGACATCAGCCATACTAATAGGCTTGTCATCAGCACATACCAGTTAGCAATGAAGATATTACAACATTAATGTGCTGATACATTTTTAAAGAGAAAAACATCTTTGCCTCAAGGTATTAATTTAATAAATGAACAATATATAGTGTGAGACGTAAAGGCTTATCAGATGTACCTATATTTCTAGTCATTCACACTTTTGCATTCACTTCCACTGTAGCATTAACCATTAATGCAAATTGCTCAAAAGTTCATGTCTCATTTTGTCATGAGTTCAATTTCAAGATGCTATTATTGACACTATTTTTTTGTTATGTAAAACAAATGCATCCTGCAATTCTGGAAAAAAGTATGTAAGGGCAACACAGAGGAACAATAATATCATGCAGATAATTTCATCTTTGTGTGCCATACAGTTCACATTATGAATGCTACAAATGCTACATCCCTGAGCTCATGTTCAGAGGTGTCACAAAAATTTCAGTTTAAATGTAACTGAGATATCAATAGTAACAAGCATCAGTTGGAGTCACTGTGGACGTGTATACAGCATATGCTGATCAGCACACATGCCCAAGTTTCATTGTTTCCATGTTTCCCACCTAAAACTGGACATTGAAAAAATGATACATACATTTAATTCTAGACAATTACTGACCTTTCCATCATGTGAATGTGGTACATGTGGCCAACAATTCCTTGTCATTTTTCCTGAGATCTTTAAAGAGAAGACATGGTAGATGATGGTGAGGGTGGTGCTTCATTTAAAGCAGAGATGTGGCCTTAGAAGAAGACTAAGATTTAGGTAACCTTCCTTGTGAAACATTACTGCTGGAGGATTCTGCAAGATGACTGTGCTGGGTCTCAGTACAGGGGTGAGGCATAGAACAGGTTAGCCAAGGCTATCATTCATGCTTCTAGCATCACACAAAAAGGCAAACAATGGCATCAGCTTTGTAGTATCCTAAAAAGGCAGGAAAATGACCTCCTTAGCTGACAGGAGGAATATTATAGGTCAAACAATATTTCTCATTTGTGTGAGCATATTGACCCATAACCATGCAATACTGTCCCATGACTTGGCAAAACAAACAAGTATTCATTATTTTTCTGCTATGTTTAGCTTCTGCAGAGATTGAAGGAAACTGGGAAGTGCATCAGGATCATCTGCAATGCTTTAGAAAGGCACAGGATAAGTATGGGTTCATGTATGACTGACATTTTATAATAGCATTGATTTCACAAATAGGTAACCAGTTATCAAGAAATCAGTCCATTACTGGCTGTCAATGACATAAATATATATGTGTGTGTGTGTGTCTATATATATATATATATATATATATATATATATATATATATATATATATATATATATATATATATATATATATATACCCTACATGTGCAAACTGTACAGACCTATATGATTATCTCATGCAGTATTGATGTAGTCAATGTATGGGAAAACATAGGTGTTTGTGCATTCAAAATGAGCAAACAGAAATTTATATGTAATATTAATTTTACAATTCAGTACTTAGTATCTCTAATCATAATGTAGAATAACATGTAATGTAGAATAACATGTAATATAGAATAGCGTATTCAGTTCAAATATACATTAGATTAAATGTTCCCCGTAAAACAGTAACACCAAGAAAATGATATAACATCACTTTAGGGCCTCACAGAGTTACATCTTGATGTAAAGAATGTTAAGAAGGTATGTGGAATATGTAGTAATTGGGCATAATAAAATTACATGAAATTTATGATAGTTTCTCTTTTTGTCTGTCTCCTCATGCTCCTTTTTGCTATCATTTCTATTTTTTCTTTTTTTTTATAACTTTCATTGTATTTGACAATCATTTGTGCTGCATCATGACAACCACAATGGGGAGCTAGACTGGCCACAATGACTCAGGCTACTATCTCTCCACACACCTATCACTGCTGGGTCACAACTTTGCAGACTTGCCTATACAACTCCTGCACTACCTGTACCACCTTTGTCAGGTAGCTCTGACCTGGGGATTATTGTGTTGGGATCCACTGGGAGCAGTGTGAGTGGAGGCATGGATTATGTCACCCAACATTAGCTAACAGGGCTGGTGGTCATGATTATGGAGAGAGGCTTCAATGCCTGCATTTGCTGTAGGAAAAATATCCTGATTTGAAATGCCAAATTGCTGCCCCATCCAGCGTTGCGACAGAAAAAAAATGGTGACAGTTCTGATGGTAAGGACTAGATTCCCCACTGTAGTCATGCTGGATGAAGATGCTGCTCTGAAGTCTCATACTTAACTGTGATCATACTGTCCCCTCCCTCTTCTTTTTGTCAACATCCCTTTCTGTCTTGTATGTCCTGTATGTCTACATTTGCTACCAAGCCTGCCTTATATTCCTACCCCTTTTATTCATGAATATCTTTCCCAACTTTCTCATCTCTTAAAAAATGAAAAAGGCACCTGTCCCACAAAAGAATTACTCCCCACACATAACTCTCCACTTTGCATATGTGTGTGTGTGTGTATTACATACTTGATTTGGTCCAATTGGTCAAACATCATTATATGTTGTTGTTGCACATAGGTTCATAGGTGTGTACTAGGCTAATGACCCTGGGGCCTTTACAAGCCTAGCCATAGGATTACCCTGGCATAGTCTTACCTGACCTTAGTTCCCAGTGTCTCTGTCAAGTAGAGCCACTGGATGAATTTTCTGTTTCTCATCCCCTCATCAAGATTTTTCTTGAAGAGGGTCAATGAGGTGCTCTGCTTGACATGTATGAGAAGTCTATTCCATAGCATGGGCAGTCTCTGGGTTATGAACCTGTCCTTCCAGCATGTTCTGTTAATTGTGGTAATGAGGTTGAGGTCTCTGGAGCATGTGGTGTGGACGGATTGGAATTTCTTTAGATATAGCATTTTTAACAGAGCTGGGTAAGACATGACTTTGTAAGTCAAGCAGAGATTGCCTCTAAGTAGGCGATATGAGACAGAGAATAATTGGAATTTTTTTGAGTATGTCCATATAGGGCAAGTGTTTAAGGGCTAGGATCCTCTTTGTAAGGTACTTTTGTGGCCTCTCCAGTTGTTGCAGGTGTCTAGTAAGGTACATGTCAAATAGGGCATTGTACTCAATGACTGACCTAATGAGGGAAGAGTAGAGGTAGAAAATGACCTCTTTCTTCCTGGATGCAAAACCCTTAGTAATGAGATGTGCCACATAGAAGGACATTCTGACCACAGTGGCAATGTGGTGGTCAATAGAGAGGTTGCTGTCAACCTGTGTTCCCAGATCTCTTATAACACCTTCTGTGTTCAGTGGACTACCATCAGTGTAGTAATTCATGTGAATCGGGTTTTTCCCAAAAGAGATGACGACACATTTTTTGGCATTGAGCTTAATGCCATGGTTCAGACACCAGTCGTTGGTCTCAGTGAGGCCATTCTGTAGGATGTCAACATCACTTAGGGAGTTAATAATAGCTCTCAACTTGCAATCTTCTGCAAAATTTGTCAGCCAGAGTCCCTTCCTGTTGGCCTGGACTTCAGAGCCAGATACCAAACAGGAGAGGACCCAGGACTGAACCCTGTGGGACTCCACTTGTGACTAGTCAACAGTCTGACTTGGAGTCAGCTACTTTCACACTGTGGGTTCTATCTGTGAGCCAGTTTGCAACCCACCTAGTGATATAGGGGTTGATGCCTAGCTTAGTGAGTTTTTCTATGATTCCTGAGTGGGAAATGGTATAAAAAGCCTTGGCCAGAACAAGGTAGGCTGTATGAACCACCTTGCCTTCATCTACAGCTCTGGTGACTGACTCAAAGAAGTCAGCCGAGTTGAGCAGGCATGATCTACCCTTCACAAAACCAAACTGTGTGGGATCCATAGTTTGGAGATTCTCTATATCCTTGTTTGTTAGGTCCATGATCATGCGTTCCATAGCTTTGCACATCAGACTTATCAGGCTAATGGCGCAATAGTTCCCAGGGTCTGTAGTCCCTCCTCCTTTGTGGAGAGGGATGATTGTAGCAGTGCATTCAGTAGGAACAAAGCCTAAGGTAAGACTGTGATTGAACAGGGCACACAGGTGAGGTAGCAGTTTACTCTGTTGTTCATGTACAACACAGCCAGGGATATTGTCAGATCCCATAAAAGCTGTATTCTTGGCCTTGGACAGTACTGTTTTAATATTCTTTGAGATGTGACTATGCAAATTTCCATATTCTTTGTTCAAAAAAAATGTTAGCTTGTGAAGAAGTACATAGCTGTGATGCTTTTCCACCACCATCCTCCACATTATTTCATTACTTTCCCAGTGTCCTTTCTTCTGCTTGCTCCCCATTTTTACCACTGTCCTATCAGCCCCTTTTTACACCTTTAGTTTGGTCAAAAAATATTTTTACACACTACACACAATGTCAGAAAAGCTTATAAACAGAAATCTCTGTGTCTGTATTCACCATTTGCATGATGCCTGGTATAGAGCAGCTGAGCCAGTGCTACTTCTCATCCTGTGTTAAAAAACTCAAAAAATAATAATAACGTATGTGCTAATACTTTGTCATCAGTCATACAGACGATCTTAGCAGTAGTGAGCTTCACCAAGTGATTCTGACATGTTGAAATAATATAAATGGCCTCTGAGAATTGTATGTTTTACTGAATTATTGTATTTCTGATATGAGAAGTCCATTGTAATGCAGTTGATGTGCTGCTATATGTAATTGAGTGTGGGAAGCTCTAAATTTTTTTCTTTCCATGTGTGTTCCATTGAAGTGATATAATTACAAATACTTGTAGACTGCTATTAATGAGTGCAGTGCAGTGTATATATTTTGCATACATGCCTTGTAATTACCTTGCACACTGTAAACACATCACAGATAATTGCCACTGATAAACAAAAACAAAAAAATTATCAGCAAAAATTTAGAGATTAGCAGTCAGGACTCCATGGTTCAATATCCCTAACAGCTACACCCCCCCACACACACACATGTGTATGTATATATATATATATATATATATATATATATATATATATATATATATATATATATATATATATATATATAAATTCCCTACCATGACACTTAATGTGATGTAACACATATCACTCAACAGACATCACAAAACAGTTTGGAATAGCATGCCAGATTACTCTTTCTACTGTTACTAAACCATACTTAGGTAACTTTAACTGACACTTCACATCTAAACGTATAATATGCTTAATGGTTTAACATACTGTTGGTATTGTGTTTGACTATTGATAAAGTATGTTCTTACTTGTGTTCAACTCATTTACAATGTCTGTTTGACAAACTACATTGCCTCTTCCTGCATACATGTTTCAGGCTCCCTATAACTATGTGCTGTCTAACACTTGTAATAACACTTGTTCTTTGGCATCAATGATTAAAGCACAGCTCTAGAATATGTAGACTTAGATAGACAAGTGTTCAAATCCAGTAATGTGTACATAGTATAAGTGTGGACAGAAAGTAATAGCAAGCAGGTCTGACTTATTTTTTATCCTTTCAACTGCATTCTTTCTGACATCTACAACATACCTTCTTCTGTGGTATCAGAGATTAATGCACAAGTTTAGAGAATGTGGACTTATGTAGGTATTCAAATCTGGCAATATTTAAGAAATCAGTTACAGACAGAAATGTAACACTCAAAATGATAGATAGCATTTGACTTATGAGTAACATTACCATAGGCAAAGGGTTTTAATCCTCCATGTTTTGTTTTCCCTTTTACAGGAGCCCATATGCATTCAAACACTCTGATCAAGTTTTCCCTTCTAATGTTTGTTTCTTAACCATTGTGGTAGGACTTCTGTGGTTTCAGCAGTTACTGCACAGCCCAGAAACTGAGGATTTTGTAAGCATGGGGTCCAAATCTAATAGAGTATATGCAGTATAATGTATATTACCAAATGAAAAAGGCAGGGTGGACTTTCTCTACATGTGTTATGGGTTCAATTCCACCTCATACTTTTACACACTCAGAAGTGTATGATCCCCAAATATTGTACTCTTTTTTTGGTAAGCCAGAGTCCACTACAACACACTGCTAAACTTATCCCTTCATCTGTATACTTTCTAATAATTGTCATATGACTTCTTGTGTGGCATCATCAGTTAGTGCACAGGTGTAGCGAATGTTGACTTAGGCAAGTGTTTAGATACGGTGATGTGTAACTTTTATTATTACCTTCAGAACAAAGTAGTAAAAATGCCTTACTGAACAGAAGCTAATGTGTATAATGTTAGTTAGTGATAATGCTTTTGCAGGTGCAGGGTTTCAATCCCCCAGGTGAACCCCCCCCCCTTTTGAGGTAGCCCATATGCATTGAAACACACTGCTCAGCTTATCCTTTCCATTATATTCTTTCTGGTAACTGTTTTAGAAGTTTTCCTGTGGTTAGCAGCTAATTTGCATGTTCATATACTATGAGTGATATGAGCAAGTGCTCATATCAAGCACTGTCTACCTTATATGCATGGGTAAAACCACAAAACAATAAAATAGAATATATGGATGACATGATGGAATGGTTAACTTAGATATGATATATAATAGTTTATTGTTTTTGGTGACAAGGTGATCTTGATCCCCTAATTGCATGTTTGCATGAACAGTTTATTAATTTATGTTTTGCATTTTCTGTTACTTGACTGTTAACAAAACTGAGCATATGCCATGGTTCCAAGAAAGCTGATTTGGACAGTCCTGTGGTGTTTAGAAGCTCTAGAAGCATTGGTAGAATTAGTGCAGAGACTCTACAAGAACCCAATGACTCAAGTATGAGCAATACTTGGTCTCACAAAGGAGTCCCCAGTGGGATTGAGTATGCATAAGGGTTTAGCTCTGAGCCCACTGGTGTTCATACTGGTGATGGACTACATCAACAAACAGGTCAGAGGGAACAGATCAACAAAGTTACTGTATGCAGACTCTGTGGTATTGTAGGTAGACTGAGCTTGATGGATGAAACTGAGTACAGGTAAGACAGTTGTAATAGCAGCAAATGAGAAAAATCAGAAGAAACTGAGAATTGAGATAGATAGGAAAATAATGGAACAGGATAACAGTTGCATGTATCTGGGAAGGGTGGATGAGGTGAATGGAATTTTGAATATGGAGAACAAAGCTAGAATTAGAGGAACTGCAGCTAACTGGCACAGAATATCAGGGGTAGTATATGACAGACAAATGCCAAGGAAGCTGAAAACTAAGGTGCACAGAAAATTGGTGCATTTAGTACTACTGCATGGTAAAGTCTGGGCAGTAGAGAGACAGCAACTGATGAAGCTAGATGTGATGGAGATAAACTGCCTGAGATGGGTGGTAGTGTGCACACTGCGGACAAATGAAGAAATGAGGACATCAGAGCAGAAGCCAATTCCAGAGAAGGTCAAGGAGAATAGATTATGGTGGTTCAGACACATGTGCAGAAAAGGAGAAGACAATTTGGTGAAGAAGATTTAGGGCAATCAGGAAGAAGGCAAAAGAAAACAAAGACATCCAATAAAGTGATGGAGGGATTGTATTTTTGAAAGACCTGCTACAGTCAGGCATGATCGTCAAAGGTAGTAGAGTGGCTGAATTGAGAGATGGTTATAGTTGACACAGCTGCCTGACCTCATGCATAATATGGGAAAAAGGTGGGGGGGTGATGCTGATGATGAGGCTTATGCTAATTAACCATGTGCTCTCTCCATGAAGCCACCTACATGGCTCAGTGATTCTGTAAAATACTTGGTCATGTAGATCATCATGGAAATCACCATGGAAATTCCCACCATGTCCAGGTACTGAACACAGCCAAAACATGGGGGTGGAGTGGGGGGACCACTAGACCTGAGAGTTTTACACCTCAAAACAGAGATATAGGATGGGGAATACAAAATACTCAAGGAATTCATCTCTAAAGTGGCTTACTGCACAAATGTTGTTACTGCCAGAACCAAACGTTGGGAGAATCATAAACCCACAAGGGATAAAGTGAAGTACCATAATGGCACATAAATCATCAGGGTGATGGGGAGTCTAGAGGAAACCACCAGACATCAGTGATAATGGTTTAAAGTGCTGTATTGGCACCAACATTACAATGAAGATCATGGTGTGGAGGGATAGGGATCGGGGGTGGGGGGATACAAAAGCACCAGGGAGTGATGTCCAAAGTGCAGCACCAGCACAGTCTTTATTATCAGAGCTGGGGGTGGGGGGCTCCAACAGACAGACAGTGAATGCTTTCAGCGCTGTAATGGAACCAATGTTACCATGGGGATTGATGAAGGTGGGAGGGTACACTAGGCACCACAAATTACTGTTTAAAGAGTCCTGATATACAGAATAGCATAATGGGGACAGGGGAACAATAGGCACACTTTAAAGTGCCACAATTGCACTAACAGTAGTTCAGGGATCAGAAGTTGGGGAGCCACTGGGCACCAGAGATAAGTGCCATAATGGCAGACACTTCATAATGGTAAAGTTGGGGTGGGGGGAACCAATAAACTACCAGGGATGACTCTTCAAAGTGACATAATGGCACCAACAGTGTAATGGGGATCAAGAGTGGGGGATACACTAGACACTAGGACTTGCTATAATGCCTCTAAAGTATTACAAGTATGTAGGGACAAGTCCAGCAACTATGGTTTGTGTGTGTGTGTGTGTGTGTGTGTGTGTGTGTGTGTGTGTGTGTGTGTGTGTGTGTGTGTGTGTGTGTGTGTGTGTGTGTGTGTGTCTGTATGCAAGAGAGAGAAAGAGAGAGGGAGAGTGAATGGAGACAGGATTCCACTGCTACAAGACCACCATTTTATTCAGACCAGCTATGATATGCATATCACTGTAGTAACTGCGATTCAGAAAACATTCAAATTAGCCAAAAATGAGGTCTCACCTCATACTAACTAGCATATTTTGGAATCACAAATTAGCACATCTTACTGGAAGGGCCTGTCTAGCACAAGCCATATGGCTCACCCTAGGAACTTTAATGAATTTCCAGGCAACAATTTACAGCCAGGTGTACATCTCATGTACACCACATAGTAACCTTTATGAATTTGGCTGTTACCCTTTACTGGTGTCTAACTTATATGTCTACAGTCAGATGCTTATCACCTTGCCTATGAATAGGAAAAACATATATGTTTCATATTTCCGGTGATTTAGAGTTCCTTGGTAAATGTAGGGCATTGACAGTATAATGTCCTTGATGACATTGGAAATAAAAATATCATAAATGTCATCAGGACCACAACACAAGATTTTATATGGATAGTATTTCCATTATCAACCAAGAAGCTCAGGTATTTTTCAATCTGAGTGAACTTCTTCACTAAAAGCAATAAACTCTATAAAGATGGCATTCAAATAAGAAAAATCCAATTGTTTTCAGAAAATATCTGCCAGATATACCTGAGAAGAAAATATTTAATTATCAATTGATTTGCAACATGAGCATGATGGTATCTTGTCATTATTACAAGACCATAAATAACTAGCTCCTGGTTAGTCTTCATATTTCCTCTAGTTTTATATCTCGTCTAGGTTTAGTTGGCAGGAGCCTTGCATGCTTTTCTATGTGGATTACTACTTGCCAGCATCCCTATTTTATTTATGTTAAACAGTTTATAAATATCCCAATAGTGGTTCTTTTCAGAGTATAACTTTTTAATTCTTTGTTCCTGTATGGAGAAACACATTTATTACTCTTATTGCTTAATAAGAATTTTATGAGGCATTTGGCATTCAGGTCAATAGTATGATGAGTAGTTAGATATAAAAATATGGTGAGACCCAGATACGTGCAACTTGGTACAAATTCAAATGGGAGGTCCTGAAAAGCTTGCAACTTGATCAATCTTCCTATATCAGACAGAAAATATTTAATCATCCAGATACAGGTTGAGACATTTCTTTAAAGCTGTTTTATCCTATGGATAAATGCTGCTAAAAACAATTATTGTTAACAGAGCCCAAACATAATTTTATTCCATGTAATTAAAATCCCTTTAAAAATCAGCAAGCAAGAGTCCCAGTAAGACATCAGAGTTTTTGTTCCTAGTGCTGTATATTCATCCATGACTTGACCTAGTCCAGGCCTCCTGATCTACCTTTAATGAAGCCCTAACGATTGGCTAGGATGATTGTAGACAGAATATGTCCTAGTCTGTTGACAGGAATCTTGGTAAATATTTTACCTTCAGCTGCAGTAATAATATGGGCCTATAATTTCTTGATATGATCAAGTAGTTCCCTGGCACTGGAAGAAAAAGGTACTTGTGCTTTATTACATTCAATTGGTAAGGTGCCTTCCCACTCCACTTATACTCTAGGAGATAAATGGTAATGAGTTAGCATAGTGAAATACAAGACACTTGTCCTTTGCGGCCTTAACAAGAGATGAATGACTCTTATCACCTTCTTCCAGCATGGGTTTATTTGCTACATATGGATTCCTGACTATCTTATTATCTTTGTCCTAGGCTAACTCCTACACCTTTTTTGACATGCATGGACAATGAATTTGGTTGTGCCCCGGCATTTGACCAAAAAGCAGAAACTGAGGAGTTCTCATTTGCCATGAATATGGGGAATTTCTTGTGCCCAAAGATTTTTTTTTTTTGTCTGGACATTAATTGACTCAACATTTTATTTTGGCAGCCTGAATTCTATTTTCCCTTCTCTATTCTTGTAATGTCCCTCTTCCAGACTAATTTGTGGTCATTACTTAGAACACAGCTAGCCCTTTGCAGCTTCAATTTGAGCATTTACCATACCTCAATCTCATCTAGGCCAGAACCACTACATTAGCTCCAGATGTTGAGAATCCATGTACAGATGACATTAGCTGCTTGTTTGGTCTTCAACATAAGTGGGAGAAATTTACTAATTAAAAGTTATGGGATGCAGAAATGCTAGTTGTAATACCATTATCAGTGGCAATGATCCAAGTAAATGTGTGGGAATAATTTGAATATCTAGCTCATTTGAACTCAGTGACCTAGATGCTAACCATAACACCACTCTACTTGCATCCCCTTATTTGTAACACTAGTAGACATAGTCATTGAAGTCAACATTAAGAACTTTCCATCAGTCTACTAGATCTAAAACATCACAACCTCTTGTAGAGCCTGTACCAGTTATAGATGCTGTTGCTTTTAGCTGATTTTGATTTAGTAGGGAGAGTATTACAATATTAAAATTTCCCACTCCCTCGATAAATATAGAAATATCTTCTTCTTTAAATCTGAGTACATCCACAGAGACCCATTCCAAGGCACAGACTATGTTAGAGCCATAGAGATTTACAACAACAGCTTTGCCACTTGAAATATCTACTAGTACACATCTCCAGCTCCCTTCCTGATCCCAGTTTTAGGTAAACATTTTCCAACTAAGGGATCTGTGAATTAAGATTGCCTCCTCCTTATAGCAGCAAAGATTCCACAATGTCAAAATTCTCCCTCTGCACCACCTGCGGAATGTTAGAAGGGAAGTTTACTTTAACCTGGTTTCATGCAATTATGCTACTTTTATTTGCTTGAATGTGAGCAAAGACATTACAGCTTTCATTTTCAGTGGGTCATTAATACCTGTTATATTAAAATGTACCATGACCAAAAGAACATATCTGAGTCCAACATTTAACCCTCCCCCCATTTTTGTGGCTCATTGCCTCCACTGTCTGCCTACCATCAGCTACCTCATGGTCAATTGGCTTATTTGTTTCATATCCCTGGGGCCAGGGTCAGATGCAAAGATTCATCATTTAGACAGTCATCAGGGGTTGAAAATCCTTTTCAGTGACTCTTTGGATGTCACCCTTTTCTTTTGATGAAAATTCTGAAAAAAAGAAAAATTCAGTACTCCTTTAAACTTATCTTCAGTTGCTACTTCTGTTTTACTGCAGTCTAAAATAACCTTCTTCACCATAAAAACACAACTATTGAACTGATCCATTTCATGGTATAGATGGATAAAACCCTGACTAGGTCATAGGAAACCCAAGTTTGTATAAGAGACAGTGGGGGAATATGAGAGTGAGTGACATCTGCTGGCTCAGTCACACTCTATACTAAGCCCTACGTGACTACCTAAAACTCACACTTGCAGCACAATACATTATCTTAATGTGTATGCTGTAGATTACACCACCCACCAAGTGTCCACAGACCTGTCTAAATGTAGGCTGTTCAGAGGTGTCCTTTTTGTACCATGCTAGCCATTCAACATTCTCCCACACTACCCAAATGAATCAGTGCCCGACAGAAATGAACAGGTTGCACTGGTGATGTGTGTTCACAATTCACTTCTTCTTGGTGTGTAAATCTATTTAACATATACCAACATATCTTTCTAAATCATGACATCTTAGCTCAGTGTGTGAATTACTTATTTTATAGCTGCTTGCATTATGGCCAATCATCAAATCTAAATCATGAACATAATTTCTTAATTTTTTTCTCATCTTAAATCATTTGCTGTGTATCTCATCAACATGGTAAACTTTGTAGGATATTTAAAATTGGGGACACTCAAACACTGCTGTAAAACATTCAGTGGCTTGACATTTCAAAGCTAATTATCATTTGCAGAAGTTTAACTTTTTACTTACTTGTTACAATTTTGGCATCTTTTAGTTACAATTTTTTGCCTTCTGGAATGACTTTTTGCAGCAGTCTGTGCTTTATTTACTGCTTTGCAGATGCTATTTAGAAGCATAATTACCCAGATTTAATAAAATCCATGTAGGCATAGTGTAGGGCCTACAGAGAAGGTAACATAGCCATGAACATGGTTCCCCCACAGCAGTTTGCCATGCATATTAATGATGGCTATTTACTGAGAGAGAGCTGTGAAACATGGTCATTCAATCAGTCTAGGGAGTGAGTTACTAACTTTGTCTGCAGATGAGTAACACAAACCCTGCACTGTCAAGGTGTAGTATAGCAATGTATGTATATGCAGCATCTTTTATTTATTTAGTTTTTTTATGTTTGCGTGGCACGGCGCACTGCAATTGACATGAGCCAGACATCTAAAAATAAAAACTGGATGCATTTAATTATGAATTCAAAGGTGAAATTTAAGCATAACTGAGTGGGTTTGCATCGTGCAGCTTGGTGCTTAGCAGTGCTTAAACATAGCTGAGAGGTATATGTAAAAGTATAGGAGCAATCTAGATATCCACATAGCCAAGTGAATAGAGTTACAGCCTTTTATGCAGTAGGTGTGGGGTTTGAATATATGGAAGGGAAATTAAGCAATTATTTTCACAAGATAAATTATGCATTTTTTTTTTAATTATGATGTGCTGCACTCAGCTAAACCTTGCTAAGTCATGACAAGCACCACTTGGCAGTGCTTGGCACCTCTTGGCTATGCTTAGCTGGTTTGTGCACTGCTAACCATTGCTAAGCAGTGCTAGACTAAGCACTGCTGAGTTGAGCTGAGCTGGTTTGTGTGCTGCTAAGCGATGTACCACATTTGTAAACATTGCCCAATAATGCATAAGGGTGGGAAAAAGGATAGAGAGCTATGGTCCTTTCCTACACTATTCCTGCTTTTAGTATGTTTTTCCCCTACTTTCCTCCATTTCACCACTGTCTTATCACCCACTTTTTCTTTAACAATGTTAAGCATGGGTTTACACAGAGCTAAGCTGCATGCCATGATGTGGCATGCAAACCCACTATAACACTGCCTTAATGGTCCGATGTATATCTCACACTGTTAGACAGATCAGCAAATTACTCATCCCTGCCATGTCTAGAACCCAAGCCCTTGTCAACTACAGCATTGTGCATTAGCCCACTAGGCCACTCAGCTCTGAATTAAAGCACCTATTTTCAGCAAAATGTACTGATTACCACTGACAGAGTGCAAGTACATATAACGGGAAAAATGGGTGTGTACCTGGGACTGTGATACAAACACTATATCAGTACACAGCCAAATAAATAATAATTGATACACTTCAGGCCTGGGATAACAGACATGCCTGTCAGCTGTACAGATTGTTGCAGACTATCCAGAGTTTTGCCCGCTATTTTTGGCTTGGGTTTTATAACATTGTGTATTTCTGGCAAAGTACTGGCAAGTAATCAAAGACTGAGGTGAGGAAATTATGACAGACATTTGAGTATCACACTTCTTACCCTTCAGAAAACACATGCTAATG
Organism: Protopterus annectens; assembly: GCF_019279795.1. NCBI lineage: Eukaryota > Metazoa > Chordata > Ceratodontiformes > Protopteridae > Protopterus > Protopterus annectens. The sequence continues at coordinate 473,139,922 of NC_056736.1, read as the reverse complement.
CCAGTCCTGTTATTCTGTCAACATTCTATGTTAGTAGGAGCAATATGTAAAGATTGTCCTTAGTTTTGGACCTCTGTCCCACTTGTATGTATGACTTTGTCCAGAGTTCTTGCTCTAGCAAGTTGATGGGTATGATAGCAGGTAACCATTCCCTTTCATCAGCAACACCTGTAAACATACCTGCTAAGGCAAGCAATGGCAATGTACATATGTGTACAACTGGGATCCTGCTGCACAACAACTGCCTTTGAAAGCAATGCTCATAATGATGGATGCAGACAATGTGTGTCACAGACTATACGCATGCACATATATCTTGCAAATACACCTGCTGCAGCACTGACTCAGTAGCTCAGTCTGTTAAATGTCTTGTATGCAGTATGTTTTGCCACCCTCAGTCCTGGCGTCAAATCCAGTGTGTTGCACTTCAATTACATTCTTGTGACTACAGCAAATAATGTTTGAGTCATGCAATTTTAACCCACACAGGTTGCTGCTACTGAATTAACTGCTACCCATGTTTTCAAGTCAAAGGCCTGTAGGTAGGGACACACTGCACATATTTGTGTAGCCTAACTATATGCCACCTACTAGTCTGTGATTGGCGCTGTTATATAACAGATGTACCTTAAGCACATCCCTCGAGTGGACTGTAAAGGGTATCCTCACCCTGACTCTGTTGTAACAACACAGCTGACACTGCTGCCTCAGTTACATATCCAGCTTGCTGCCCCCCAAAGTGTTCATACTCTCCCCTATGTGTCCTAGGCTGCAAAAGCAGCTGCAGCCTGCAACACATGCACCTGCATGCTAAGCTACCTGCTACAGACCTACTATATGTCAGACCGCCCAGAACAAAGGATCCAGACAAAAGGTGATATAACTAAATGGAAAACAGCAGTCAGGTACCTCTAAAAGAGACCAAGAAGACTCATTTATTATTTTATTATAAAACGTTAAGTGCTTTCACCCAGCAATATCCCGAGCTTCCTCAGAACAAAATTTCATACAAGACAGTGACACTTTTAAAGCAAATACGGCCATAGTAGACCAATCAAGTATGTTCTATACTAAAAAGCACCTCTCAATTAAGCCTTTATATTGAAAAACTAATATTTCCAAAATTAAGTAAAAACTATAGCACTATACACTTATCACATGTGCCATGGAGCTTATATGTTACTTGGTTGTCAGCCAGTGCTGTTAAGGTGGATGACATTGGCAGCCCTTGTAAAGGAGGCCAAACTGGAGGCTGATAGGTAGACACAGAGCCTTAAAATGTATAACCATTGCATAGAGATAGGTAACACAAGCATGTTTACACTGCTGGAAGGGGATATATTTATACACACACAAACACACACACACACACACACACACACACACACACACACACACACACACACACACACACAATTGTCTTTTGTGAGAATAGAACCCCTACCTATCTAGTATCATACATTGACATTGTAACATGATGTACTTATCACATGTGCTTTGGAGTTTATCTGTTATTAGATTGTCAGCCAGTGCTGTTAAGTTGGATGACATCAGCAGATGTTGACAGAGAGGCCAACGTTCAGGAGGACGCTAGTCACAGGGCCATAAAATTAGTAACCATTGCACAGACATAGGCCAGATGGGTATATCTGTACTGTTGTAAGGGAAATATGTATACACACAAGGTGGCTAAAGTGAGATTAGAGCCCCTACCTATATATTATTACACCCTATATCTCTCAGTACTTATTGCATGCACCACCAGTTAAACCTGTGTAAATATGGCTGCAGCACAGTACTTGTGGACCATGCAGAGTGCCCTTGATTTAATGAGCATGTATGGCCTGCAGAGTGGACCTGCTTTATGCTGTTAGTGTGTGTACCTAGTGTCATAGCAGTGGGGCACCTGTTAATACCCCTACTATGTGTGTACAGGTACCAGTGTCATCATGGCTGTCCGGTTGCAGTTTACTAGGTGGACAATTGGCCAGTGACAATATGGCCTGTCCAAGTAATGCATTGAAGACATTACACATTACAACACCTGCTCACCATTGTCTGTCTACAGGACGAAATTCCACAGGCACAGATTTCTGTGGTTGGGACGATTCTGTCATGATGCAACCTTGGTCTGTTACCATCAGACAGCTGCTGTGTGTGTAGGTGCATATAACCCCAGCATTCTGTGTGTTAGTGTGGGCATTCGTACATCCCCACACACATATATGCATGTATATGTAGCTGTGAGTATATGTTATGTGACTGTGTTAAATACATATGTGTGGGTGGTCTAAATCACTCAGCACATTTATGTAGCTCTATCTCTCTCTGTATAGGGTGCTATGGAATCCTGAAAGCCCAAAATCCTGAAGACCAAAATCCTGAGCAAAATCCTGAAAGTCCAAAATCCTGAAAACACACAGGATACCAACACTCACTATATTCCAGCACAAGTACATACAGAAACAACTAAAACACAAACTATATTAGTGTTCTCCAAGTATAACCAGGGGAGCAAGCCCCCCTGCACCCCCCATGTGGGTGGCTGCACCTCCCCACACCCCCTGCTACTTAAATATATCAACTTCAAGATTGCATTTAGTGTAGTGAAGTGCAATCTTGGAGTTGATATATTTAAGTAACGAAGGGTGAAACAGGAGCTTGCCCCCCTGTATATAGTTGAAGGGTAATATGTTTCTGTATGTACTTGTGCTGGAATATAGTGAGTGTTGGTATCCTATGTGTTTTCAGGATTTAGAATTTTCAGGATTTTGAGTTTTCAGTATTTTGAACTTTCAGGATTTTGGGCTTTCAGGATTCTGTAGCACAATATATATAATATATATATATATATATATATATATGTGTGTGTGTGTGTGTGTGTGTGTGTGTGTGTGTGTGTGTGTGTGTGTGTGTGTGTGTGTGTGTGTGTGTGTGTGTGTGTGTGTGTCCCACATACTGATAGATAAGGTAATCATGTGTGAGGAGGTTAGGGTGAGACAGATACGTATACAGTTGTCTGTATGCACAGACCTCTTTTCACATATCATTTCCTTAGGCAGATGAGGCATCAGACCTAACCTCTAGTTAACTAAGTGTAGGAGCATGCCCAGTGTGACTATCAGCACTTACAAGGTGACTCCAGGCCAGACCTACCGTTACTCCAGTCCGGAGTTTGTGAGCTGCAGCCAATTGGCTGCTACACCTGCTTCAACACTTCAGCACCTCCATGATATTTTGTTCAAGGCATTCCCCGGCTGTGCGCTGAATGTAATATATGTCTCATATCTATCAACTGTACAGATTATAAAAGAATATACAGAGTTTTGCATCATATGTATAGCACTTTGTACATAGCATTGTGAATTTCTTGTACATTATTGGCATATCATTATAGATTGACATTAGGAAATCCTGACAGACATTTGAGTTGCTCACAATACGTGCCAGGGAACCCATGATAATGCATGACCTGTTAATCTCTGAACTTTCTACATTTGTCTGGCCAGTAGTTAATCCTTCTCCTTATATTTAGGCCTTTGTCCCATTACTGCTCATGTTTTTGTCCAGATTTCCTGCTCTAAGTGGTTGTCAGTATGATTTGACTGGGGTACATGATGTAGCACCACACACAGGGTGACAGTCTACATACCTCTCACTCTACATGTTTTTGCAGGATGTCCAGCATTCCACCCCATATGCCTGCTCTATTCCTCATACAGTTGTGTTTTTCCAGTAATATACTACTACATGGAGCCTACTAAATTGTTGTGGTGGCCTCTACATCCTGCTGCTAATCTGACCTGGTGCAACCTGGTGTTATACTAGTCACCTACTAGGTGACCCAGAGCATTTATAATCTCTGTACATTTGACCCTCTGTTCCCTATTGTCTCTGGCTTTGTCCAGCTTTCTTGCCATAACAGATTGTGACATATTGACAGTCTGTTGGACTCCTACCATATGAGTACCTCACATGCAGAAGTTGTAGGTACAGCCAGCTTTGAACCATCAACACCATCAACCATGCTAATGTACTTATCCCAGTTTGCCACACCAGCCACTGGAAAGTGAGGTTTAAGTCCTCACACTATCAACAGCAGACAGATATACACTGTGACCCCTGCTGTGACCACTGCATTTTGTAGAAAAAAGAACATGTGGCCAGGTTCTTTGTGACAGCCCTGGGATTGTGAGGTCTGCTGATATATCCTTGCAAACATAGTGTTACTGTAGTTGTATGGGGACACTGATATGTTGTGGGTAGGGGACTCGCATTGACAGTCATGTGTCTGACCTATGACCCTGCTGTTTGGCATTTCCCTTGCATACTGCAGTGGGTTTTCAGCCATTTGACCTAATGCATATTATGTGGCACTCAGTATTGGATAGAGCACCTTTTGTCCCACGTAGCTGTCACTTCTCTGCCAGTAGCCAGCAGCCCACTCTATTCCCTTGCATAGATGCAGCAGTCCATATATATGCTACCATAATTTAGTACCCCGTACATTTGTTGTAAAGGAGATTGACTTACCTTGTGAATGCATCCATTGACAGACCTGTATTTTGAGGCGGACTCTGTCTGATGCACACAGTACACAGCCAGTACATGGTAAGGTATAGGCTGTGTGGTGTGGCTGGCATCCTTTTTACTATGTATGTGAGTCAGAGTAAGTTTTCAGTCCCTAGGACCCTAGGTTGTCAGTGCATGTGCTATGCCTTGCCTCCTTGCCAAAGCCTGGGCATGCTGGTCACGACTACATCTGCCTACAGGGACAGCCTCAGGGGGGTTCCTCCTCCAAGTCTCCCTGTGAGTGTGGCTGTGGGAACCTAGGCTCTGGTGGGTGGCTGTGTGTCTCTTCCCTGTGATGATCCTGCCACAACAGTTTCTGCAGGATCATATTGTGTAGCATGGCACATACTGTGAACATCTGTGCAAATGTGGCTGGAGAGTACTGCACAGCTCCACCAGATATATCGAGTTACTGGAAGCATGACTTGAGCAGTCCAAACACATGCTCTATGACATTCCTAGTTTGTGAGTGTGCCTCATTATGGCATTCTTCTGTGGGTGTGTGTGCATTTCTGATAGGTGTCATTATCCACGGTTCCAATGCATAGCCAGCATCCTTCAGTAGATGGCCATATGGGATGTCCCCCTAGCAAACATCTGGTACAGCTGTGATGCATGCCAGATATGGGAGTTGTGATAACTGCTAGGGTTACCAGCACACACATTCATGATAATGCCCTGGGCATTGCACATGACCTGGCAGTTGATGGAGTGATACCCCTTACAGTTGATGTAGACTCTACCCTCCTCACTGGGTGGTGCTTTGATGTGTATAAGAGTGCAGTCTATGGCACCCAGTACTTCAGGGTAGTGTACTACACGGTAGAAGAGATGCATACAGCTGGCCTTCTCCTCACAGGTTCGGGATAAATAAATGTGCTCACTGGTATATGGTAGCATGGCATCCAGGAACTGTTAGAGTACCCTGGATGCTGATGCCTGTGAGACCCCCATCATGTCCCCAGTTGGTCTTTGGAAAGTACCTGTAGCTAGTATCCTAAGGGCTACACATACCTTTGTTTCCACTGGAATGGGTTTCTCTTTGTTGGCTCCGGGTCTGAGTTGAGGGTGGTAGAGCTCGGTGAGTTCTTGTAGTATGTCTCTGTCTAAACTGTAGTGGTCTGCAATCTCCAGCTCATGTAGCTCCTGGAAGGTTACCCTGGGCCTGAACACTCTTCTCCTTCTCAATCTAGGCCTATTGTTAGCAGCAGCATCAGCACTGAACTCAGCATCTAACATATACAGATGTAGCAGTGCTGCAGCAGCCCCTAGCATTCACTGAATTAAAATTCCCAAGTCTGTACTCCAATGGTGCAGAGTATGGGGAAAATCAGACTGTAGGATGTATGCATACTTTATAGTGCTCTGCTGCAGATGCAGCCTGTGTGATTGGCTAACTATGATGTATTCCACCTGCCAAGCACATCACTGAGGGTTTTTTTAAGGCCCAGTTTAAGTGGGGCAGGAGTCATCAGTAACTTATATATTATTGGCTTTTCCAGGCAATTTTCTATCTTTTTTTTTTTAAACAGCCTTCCCTGCTAAGCAATTTGGCATGGCACACAAACCTTTGCCACAGACATAAACAATGCTTAGCAGTTAATAGATACACCCTCATGAGCAGGCATGCTCAGCACAGCTCAAACCAGCTAAAACAAACACCACAAAACTTAACAAAGCTTAAGCAACACTGGCACACCCCCCTGCTTAGCTGAGAGGTGCACTGCAAAAATGGGTGCCGCTGAGCTCTAATGTGCTTAAAGAGATAGTGACACACCCCTTTTGATGTCAACTAGCTCTCCTGTGGACACTAACATGGTTCTGGGGCTATACAGATTTTATCTGAGGACACTGTAACCCATTTTTGCTATTCAGTAACCCCAGCCCATTTGCATACAGATCCGTGCACACAGCCTGAATACTACACTATTTCAGGGTCTGTCTCCATAGCAACCACAGAAAACTACCATTGTACATACTCCATGCAAGGCCCTATAACGCATTATTCTCACATAGTTATTATTTTCCGTTTTTACACTTTTCAATATTGTTTTGCATAATAGCATGCTTGCTCACTGCTGCGTGCCGTGCAAATGTAATATAGGTAATAAAAAAAATATTTATATGACATTAGTTTTCATTACTGTTTGGACACACAGGGCATAGTTTTGCACATGTCTGTGCCTGCTATGCTATTTCTGACCTTCTAACTGGGCTTTTACAGCCCCTATTCACTTTTTAATTTCTTGTACACTGAAATTTTCTGTGTACACTTTGGACACCACCATGGGGTCTGAAGGACTACCTATCTGCTTGGTGGATCACTCCACCACCCTCATTTTCATGCATTTCACCTGCTTATGAGGTGATTTGCATGCCATGGACACTTCTGTGTTGGCATACTTTTGCATGCCCCTCAGCTCTGTTTACTAGATCGCACGGCTGCTTACTTCTGTGTAAGCTCTGTGGCATTATGCCTACACGGAAAATTAATCTGTGTAGGCTTTATTGAATACCCCCTAATGTTTTTAATGTATTAAATATATACACATGAAAATATACATAAAGTGAAAGGACACAGCCTGATGAACAGAAAATACACTGTCACTAGGTGTGCAACTGGAAGGATAAATGTACTATTAATGATTGCTATACTTATTTTAAAAGCATGAGCAAGAATTCTACATCATATAATATTTCTACAGATCAAGCAGTCACAGACATTTGCATAGCATAATAGGAATATATCACAGCCAGTACTCGTACATTGTTTACTTCCAGAATTTCTAGCCTTACAATTCCTTCCATATCCCCTTTGAGCATCCACTACCCACCCACCCCCAGTAAACTGAGATAATAATACAGCTTTACAATTTCTTCCACTGCAGTGATACAAATGTATTCTATTCTAAGCATTGTTTTTGTAAAACAATGTTGTCTTATTTTAAATGCATTCTAAAGGCTAAATAAACCAGTTACCTGTGTAATAACTTCCACTTTCCTCCTTCTTCACACTGAGCATGGCCACAGTGATTGCCTCCCATTGGTGTGGGAATCATTGCCTGCTATTTCACTTCCCACACTCAATTACCCATCCACCTCCACTTTCCATTACATTTATATAATCTGGTGTAAACTCAGAACTCCACCTAACTGGCAGCTCTCTTAAAGGCATGCACATGACATTCCATGGTCAAATTTTCCTTACAAATCTAATACTCTGGCCAGGCAGACCATAAAGATCAAATACAAAGTATTTTTTTTTTACCATTTCTTTGTGTTATAAGTATGCTTCACCTTGTAAAGATGGGTTCCTTATTCTAAAATGTGTGGTGTTTATTTATAGATTTATTTTCTGACTGAGTTACTGATTGTGCTTCATTCTAGTTACTTTGTAGTAAAATCTACTGCAGACTACAGAACAAATGCAACCCACTTCAAACTGTTTTTCCTCTCTTATACATCATCAGAAGGTGGGACCTGATGACATGGAATCAGGGAGTAGTGGGACAGTTGCTCAGCATACAGTAAAGAGAAACACTAGTTTATCAAACAATAAATATAGGTCAACTGCAACAGCTAAAGTAAAAACTGCACATTTTCTTTTATCTTTCCACCTCATTCCAATAGACTCTCCTACTTTTTTCTTTAAACACCTACCCTGTTCTACTCTCAATATATTCCCTATTTTTTACATTTTTTTCTCTTCTTACCTTCACATTACCTCCTTATAACAATGCCCCTAATATTAGCGCACACAGACGCACACACACACACACACACACACACACACACACACACACACACACACACACACACACACACACACACACACACACACACACACACACACACACACACACACACACACACACACACACACACACACACACACACACATATATATATATATATATATATATATAGATATAGATATAGATATATATTAATATATGTATATACACACGCACACACACACACACACACATATATATATATATAGATATAGATATAGATATATATATATATATATATATATATATATATATATATATATATATATATATATATATAAATATATATATATACACACACACACACACACACACACACACACACACACACACACACACACACACACACACACACATATATTATTCTGCATCTTTACTCCTTCTCCTCTCCCATTTCCCTCAATTTCATTCTTAATTACTCCACATCTAAATGCTGCTATTTTGCATAATTATATTATTATTCCTCACAACTGCTGCCTCCCTTACATCTTATTAACACCTACCTTTATATACAAATCTCCATACCCATCCCAGTCATCTCCCAAGCACTACACACTTCCAACTGTTAATAGCCCCTAGTTACTTTTCCTTTGATACTATCTACTTCTTTAAAATAAGGTATTACACCCATAACAACATAATCAACAAGCCTCCTCCTAGATAAAAGCAAAACTCAAACACAATTATACATACTTTCTGCTGTTTTTTTTTTTTCACTTATAAACAGCCAAAATCATTTAAACGATTGCTGCCAATCAGTATTATAAACGTCTCAGGGATTCCACTAAAATCAAATCAAAACTGATTAAAAAAAAAAAAAAAACACCGTATTACCATACAGGCATAAAATTATAACAAAAAAAATGAGAAAAAATCACTGAAACAATGGAGCCGATAGCGGTTTAATGCTCAATAATCCACAAATCCAATATTGACATCCACCAAAAGAATACGAACAACTAAGCACTTTCGCCAAGGTTAACAAACCAAAGGCATCATCAGAGTTGTTCACTTACAATGCATTCTCCTCTTTTAAACTATTCAACAATAATTAACCAATTAATCAATTCAAAACTTTTTTCATTTTTTTCATTTTTCAAAGACATGAAAGTATAAAAGAGAATATAAGAAAACAAAACAGAAGCATTTTCTTAAAAAATCAACAAACAATTGCTGAATATACAATCATTGAGAAAATTCTTAGTTCACTCAATTCCACTTTAAAAAAACATATCAAACACGTATACCATTTCATATTTATTCTTAAAAATATATATAAAATAATAATGAATATTCCCCATTCCTATTTATATTACATAAATACTTTGGTGTTTATTACCCTATTTTATTGTGTTTTATTTTTAAGAAAGGCTTGATGGAAATGTACTCATTCAACCCTGGAAAGCATGTGGCATCAGTACGTATTTGACACATAGACTCATGTGCTTCCAGGATAGATTCCCAATCACCCCCCCATCCATTGTCAGATATTTTATCAATAATAAAAAATAGAAATTTTTTAAAATTCATACACTGCATAGAATGTAAATACAAAGCATTATGAAGGCCCTTGTTTTTAATTGCGCTGAAATGTTCACCAATCCTGTCCCTAAGTCGACGAGTAGTCTTTCCTATGTAAAAACCCGGACAGGAAAGACAAGTGGCCACATAGACCACTCTCCTGGAATTACAATTACATCTACCAGGACAGTTCAATGATACTCCAAAACCACTAATATCAATGTAGGGCCTATTGTTTATATACCTACAATACCTACAATTCTCACACTTGGACATGAATGAAACACTGGTATAACCATCATGATATGATATTTCTCAATTATATTTTAATGTTATTTCCCCTACAATTAATTATTTGGGGGCTTATACCTAACACAGAAGTTATATTTCCATCAAAGATCATGTCTCAGCCCCTATTGACGATGTTAATTATCTCCGGTGTTCTTTCACTACATTGTAAAACAATACCTATTGTGTGAGAATTGTTCTTCTTTTCCCCTTGGAAATTGTTCTCTAATGACAATATAGGTTTGAAACTAGATCTTCTTTTCTTCTCTACTTCCTTCTTCAATTTTATTAATAGTTTGAGGGGATACCCTCTTTCCAAAAACATTCCTATAAGAGTATACATTTCTTCCTTAAATGTAGTTTCCTCACTCGTCAACCTAGAAACTCTCACCATCTGTCCCTTCACAACACTACATTTTTGGAACAACGGATGGTGACTAGTAAAATACAATAAACTATTTGAAAAGGATTCTTTCCTATAGATAGAACTTTCTAAGATGCCACTTTCCACACTGTATTTAATATCCAAATAATTTATAGTTTTGTTATCCCACTTGTATGTAAACTTCAGAAAATCAGTTGTTCCATTCAAAAAATCTATAAACTCATTCACCTCATCAAGGTCTCCCTTCCAAAGAATTAGAATGTCATCCAGGAATCTGTTATAACAAACTATATGTGAGGTGAATTCTGAAGTTAAAACAAATCTGTTCTCCCAGTCAAACAATACAAGGTTTGCAAAAATGGGGGCACATTTGGCCCCCATTGCTACTCCCAAAACCTGATGGAATAGTTCACCTTCAAACATCATAAAATTATTCTTGAGAACTATCTCCATAAGTTCGACCACTATCTGACAGATTATGGATGCTGTTTCTAAACATCTCAATTCCAGTTGTATGAAGAATAACTGAGAACAGATTTACAACATCGATAGTCAAAAAACTAATAGAATCATTGAATGAGTTACGAAATTCAGATAAAAGTTGGAGACAGTGCCATGAATCACGAATGATATGTGGCACCCCCTCAACAAGTTTACCCACCTTCTTATCTACCCACGCCGCAAGAGGCTCTGTTTTAGAGCCTCTTGCTGACACTATGGGTCTGAAAGGGGGATTAACAACTGATTTATTAGTTTTCGGTATTCCAAAAATTTTTGGAAAAATCGGAAGGGGGACCGTTAAAAATTATTTTTCCTTTAAACTTATTCTCCCTTCCAATACTTCATGTTCCAAAATAATATCTAGCCATCTATAGGCCATATTAATCTCATTTCTAGAGACTCTTCGATGCGTACTTTCATCATTTAGAACTTTTTCCATCTGTGTATTGTGTTTTGGTTTGTTAACCTTGGCGAAAGCGCTTAGTTGTTCGTATTCTTTTGGTGGATGTCAGTATTGGATTTGTGGATTATTGAGCATTAAACCGCTATTGGCTCCATTGTTTCAGTGATTTTTTTCTCTTTTTTTTTGCATTGTTTTAGGTCGTTGACCTGTTGTTTTTCATAAAATTATAACAACCCTAAAGCTTTTTGGACTATGATCAACCAGCTGTTAAACTTTGTACAACAACAAAACCTACAGCTTCTTCATCTTAACATACTGACAGCTCAGCCAGCAAATTCAGTACCCACTTCATTCAAACAGTAACCTTTCTTATTAGCCTTCTGAACAAGCCAACACAACTTCCTCTCCTTCCTTGTTAGCCTCGCAAACACTTAAAGTCAAACCAGTGTCAATTTATACAAACAAAAAATAATACAGACCTTAAAAGTCACCCTTGTCACTGATAATATACCATGATAATATACCATCTTAGTACTTAAAAATTGTTGTGGATGCCTTAGCTTTTCCTCTATCTTAATCAACCACTCAATCACCAAAAGCTATGTCCTAACCTTAAAGAAAAGGTGGTATATTCTTACTTTCCATAAAAGTGGAAACTCAAATGAGTGCTCAAAATTCTGGCCTATAGGTATACTCTCCCTGCTTTCACAAATTCTACAGAAGTGTATTCAGTCTCATCTCCTCATCTTTTTGACTGACAGCTGCCTCCTTTCCTTTACATAGCACAGTTTCCCTCCTTCTCATAGTACTTGCACAGCTGTCCTTAGTTTTATGACATCTGTTAACCAATCTCAAAATTCTGGTAACTCAGTGTCTATACTTTTCCTAGATTTATCCAAGGCTTTCAACATGGTATCCCATCAGAAATTGCTTCAAAAGCTAGCTTGCCTAGGAATACATAAAACTTTACTATCGTGGTTTTCTATCACTTGAATAGGTAACACGCATTAAAATTTTACATTGACATCCCCTCTTTACTTCCCATTATTGTGGGTATACCTCTTGGATCTATTTCAGGGCCACTGTTTTTCAATATATTTATTAATAATTTCCACCTTGGTTCTAAACAAGTTACTATCATACTGTACGCAGATGATTCAACAACAATTTGTTCTGCTAAAAGAGATAAACTAAGAGATAAACTACAGCAACTCAACCAAGAGTCTTTCTCCACCATAGATGCCTGGCTATCTGATATACAGTTGCGCTTTAACCCTAAACAAACAAGACTTATCCTATTTACCTCCAAGCATTCAACCGACTATAAAAATGATTTCATCGTCACTTCCTCTAGCAACACCAACATATAACTAATAAATCAAACCAAGATTTGAGGAGTCGCTATTGATGAAAGTTTAACATTTGATCATCACATAAAACAAGCAATCAAAACACCCACTAAAAGCTAGGTGCTCTCTATAGAATCAAAATCTGCCTCATATATAGTGCCATAAAAAGTACTGCTGAAACCCTTCTCATCCCTACACTATTTTCTCTACTGCCATCTTGAGTAACCTACAATCCACTCATTCTTGCTCAAGGAACAGTGCTATAATAAGGTGGCAAAATTTGCCACCAATTGTCATTATAGGGCATGTTATTGTCTGACCATAAAAAATCTTTAGTGGTTAGAGCTAACGAATTACATTACAACTTCCCAGCTAGCCACTTCTCATAAACACATCTATTATCCAGACAAATGCCCTAGTTTGAAAAATATTCTCCAACTTTATAATCTGAGTAGACAGCTGAGATCCACTGACAAAATGTTATTAACTGTTACAAAAGCTAACAACTTAACTGGTTACTCTTTGTACTCCTCTTTTATGGCCAAAATTGTGGAACTCCCTTCCTCTCATTCTAAGAAACACAATAAGCATTAATTCTTTTATGTGTCAGACAAGAGAATACTTAAAAGATACCTAGCTCTGTACATGCACAACCCCTGTATGATAAATGTTCTGCCCCTTAATTTCTCCTTTTCTTTCCAGGGACTATTCCCTTAGTTATTGGCCCAATATCTCCTTCTTGTCATCTACCTCTCCCTCTTCTTCCTTCTACCTATCCTAAAACATTCTCTCTCACCTCTTAATGCTAATCCCGCATTTATCTCCCCCTTTTCTCTTCCTCTATCAAGTTAATATCCTCATGTTTCATACCTTTTACAATTCTCTGCTATTAATGACATTTTTTTAAATGTTGTATGTTTGTTTATTGCTTATAGTAGTATATTGAATATTTGTCATCTAAGTTGAGACAATAATAACATCATAATGAAAATATAATAATCTATTGACTTAATAACCAACCTCACTGTTAATACAACAAATTAACTTTGTTCCCACCACATAAAACACCTTCTCCTTAAACTGACTGGTGTGACCAAGCCCATTATGGATTGATATTGATGTGCCGGAGTGTGTAAACCCACATTGCCTAGGACCTGAAATCAATATTCTTACCACATATCACCAAACACCACTTGCCTTAGCCATGGCTTAAACCTGAAAACAGACTACCCACATGAAGAGGCCAATGAGAAACAAGTTGGGGGAAAGAAAAAAGGGGGGAAAAGCCTAAAGCAAGCCAGCTATGTAATATTAAACATTTATCAAGGGTGGGCGGGCAGGATCCCGTGAGCCACTGTCATGAAGGGAAGGAGTAGTGCAGTGCTTGCCTAAATAAAGGGAAGACCCAGTCTCTGCCATGCTCAGCTCACAGACAAGTGGGCTTACTGGAAAGCCCTTGCCCTCTAAGCTGAGACAATAATGACAGCATAATGGCCATGCAACCATTTATTGACTCGGTAGTTAACACCACTGTTAATATAACAAATTATCTTCATTCTCACCATATAAAACACATTGAAACCTTCCCCTTAAACTGGTGGGCATGACTATTCCTGTTTTGGATTGACATTGATTTGTCTGGGTGTGAAAACCTAAGCTACCTTGAACCGAAAAATCAATATTCTTAAGTGTTGAGTATCATCATCCAACAGCACTTGCGTTGGCCATGGCTTAAACCTGGATATCCACTGCACACATGAAGCGGCTGCTGAGAAACAACTGGGGAGGAAGGGGGAAAAGCCTAAAGGCAGCCATGAAATGGCATGGCCATGCTGTCCCCACTTTTCAGTGGCCTCCAAACAACTTTAGAGAACACTGATTAAAACAATAAAAACAGGATTAAAATGATTTTCAACCACTAACATAACTCTTTGACTCTGTGTGCTACTCTCACCTCATAATATGTGAGCTTGCTACCTTTTAGTAAGTTTAAGATGGCTCAAATAAAGGTTCTACCTGGGGCAATGTCCTTTCAAGCAAAGTTCAATAACCCATGAAGCTGCATTACTGCAATGACCTTAACCTTACTAGCCCCAATAAACGTCTGATTAATGCCTTTGAGATGATCCAGTTTATCTGAAAGAAGTTTGAAGGACCTTGAAGTAACATCCACCAACAATGCTAGAAATGTCATCTCTTGAGCAAGACCCTCCAACTTATCCTCATCCAGAGGAACCCTCAAGCTAACACAAATGTCCTTCAGTACTAACATCCCCTCAACAGCCCTGTCCTTGTCCTCCCTAATATAAAAAAAAACATCCATGTAATGAATTGCTAGTTGCAATGGAGTCCTTTGCTGCCAGCACCAATGGATGGCTGTGCCAAAAACTTTGAAGAGGCCACAAGCTACTGCATGACCCATTGGCATAGCCACATTGAAGTAAAGTTTACCTTCCAAATGAAAACACAACAAAGACCAGTTTTCTTGCCTAATTAGAAGAAGGCAAAAACTGATTGGATGTCTAACTTACAAAGCCAGGGATTGGACTATCTTGAAAAATTGTCAGCCACTTGCTCAAGGGAAGAATAGTGCACTTTGGATTTGTACTTATCAATGAAATTATTAACAGCTGCACCAGCTGGATAGGGAAGATGGTGGATCAATCTAAATTCACCATCCTTCTTTTTGTGAAGTAAAACCTACTGAGGAGTCTTTGAAAGAAGGCCAAGGGAGGTGCGGAAAGGGGCCCAACAGCCTACAAGCTAATACTTCATTCTCAATTAGTTGGAAGGCAATATCCGCATGACCAATCATAGATAACAGATTCTTAACTGGTCTACAATCTAAAGTAAACAAGGAACTGATCCTGAAACAATTTGCAAAAGAAACCCTGAAGCTTCACAGTTGGGGTAATCTGACAACATTTGGAACAATTTATGTAGCTTGACTAGGAAGTGAGAGTGCCTGACTCCTGGCTTACCCCCTAAAACCGATGGCTCTTGAGACACAAAAAAGATGACTTCCCCTGGTCACGTTATTCTGTGAGGAGGTTATGTTATTTTCCTGATATGTGGATAGGTTGCTATGAGCCGAATGATTTATCTTCAACCAGCATCTGTTGGATGGGTGCCCTTTGCCACAGGAAGAGATATATTAGGGAATTTGTAAGATCGCCAAAAGCACGTGCCACTGTTGAATAGTCAGCAGAACTTACTTTTGCCTGGACCTATGGTGGATACTACATTTCTAAAAGTATTAGGTTTACCCAACATGGCACCTAACCAGATATTGGGATGCCTTTGCTCCCAACAGAAAATGATTGGCTTTAACAACTGGCTTAGTTTCTGGTGTCATTCCAGGGGGATCCAGTACTTGACAGCCTGGGAAGAAATGATTGACAAACCACCATGCTTTGCCAGAGATGGCCTTCATCTGTCTCATGGGCTTCAGGCTTCTAGCAAAGGCTCTTGCCCCCTCTCCATAGTGCCTTTTTAAGGAAAAGTGGTGAGGTTAAAAATACCAACATAAAAATTTCAACAAAACACAAATTTAAGGTCTTGCTGCTAAATGCTAGGAGTCTAAACATAAAACTGCCCTCATTGCAAGCATTCTTAACCCTGGAAAATGCTGACTTCTGTGCAGTCACAGAAACCTGGTTCAAAGCTGTGGAGAGCACCCCAGCCTTACTTGGTTCCTCATCCTATCATACATTCACACCCCGAACTGTGGATAGTAAAGCCAAAGGAGGTGGAATTTCAATATATATTAAAGAAATACATACCTTCAGGCTGGTCAAACAGTTTGACATACAGGAGACACTCCAGGTGCAGTTAACCATTGACAAGACCACTATACAAATCATACCAGCCCCCAAATCTGACTCAAGATGCCCAATCTGCCTATCTGGATCTTTTTGAATCTATCAAGATTCAACCCTTTACCCTGATCTTGGGTGACTTTAACTACTCAAACATAGACTGGAAGAACGACTCATGCCAGAACACAAATATCCAGAAATTCCTTGATTTTGTCAATGCAAATGCCTTGGAACAGCTAGTTGATATCCCAACAAGAGATGATAATATTGTGGACTTGGTATTAACCAACATGAGTATCCACTGCAGCATCCCTGCAGTATCATCCTCTCTGGTAAGATCCAACCATAAAGCAGTCACTTTCGAAGCCCGACCCCTGTCTAGCTACTGTCAAACAAAAAACTTCTCCAAAGTTGATTAATTCTCCTGAGAGATGGTATAAACAGCTTCACAGCCCCCTCCCCCTCCCTAGAAACTGGTACCAGTATCAAACACTTCACCAAAGCACTATACGAGCATTTATATAGATGCATAGAATCAGAAATACCTGACAGGACTAAATCATCTTCCGCAAGGAAGAGTAAACCTATCTGGTGGACATCTGCAATAAATAAACTCTATAACAAAAGGAAAAAACTGCATTCCAGGACCAAGAAGAAGCTAGTACCCAAATGGAAGAAATCTCTCCTTAGCCTGAACAAGCAAATAAGAGCACTAATGAAATCCTCCAAAGCAAAGTTTGAGTCCAAATTGGCCATGTCTACTAGAGACAATCATAAGGCCTTCTTCACATAGGTCTGCAATCTCAAAGGAAGTGGAGGAAGCGCCCAGATATGTTCAGAACTAGTGGCCAAGGACACCCCATATACAAATGCTGTAGATATAGAAAACTTGCTGGCTGACAGATTCAGTGAAAACTTCAATCCACTGTCCCCACATCAGTAGTAAATCAAGACATCCCCAGTACCTGACCCTTCCCCTTATATCTAGGAACAGGTCATCACTGCTCTCTCAAAGGCAAAAAATATAGACTCCATGGGACCCAATAACATCCCAGGCTGTATCCTACATGAACTTAGGCAGGAACTTGCAGCACCATCAGGCACTCTAGTCAATCAAAGCTTGAGTACCAGCTTCATCCTAGCTGAGTGGAGGACAGCCACTATCATCCTTTTGCACAAAGGTGGAGTATCCACCAATCCAGGAAATTATAGATCCATTAGCCTATCTAGCCTGATGTGCAAGACCATGGAATTGATTATCATAGACCTCATTAACAAGGACATTGACAACCTCCAAACACTCGATCCTACACAGTTTGACTTCATCAAGGGGAGTTCATGTCTGTTAAATTTGGTTGACTTCTTTGAGACAGTCACCAAAGCCATGGATGAGGGGAAGATAGTTCACACCACCTACCTAGACCTGACCAAAGACTTTGGCACTATTCCCCACTCGGCCATAATATATAAACTCTCTCAACTAGGTATCAATACATATGTTACCAGATGAGTAGCTAACTGGTTCAATGATAGAACCCACCTAGTCAAAATAGGGGAAGACACCTCAAGCAGTAGACCTGTAATGAGCGGCATACCCCAGGTTTCAGTCTTGGGGCCTCCGTTATTTAGGATATACTTTTCTGAGCTGCAGGCCAAAACCAGTGGGCTGTGGCTGACTAAGTTTGTAGATGTCTTCAAGCTGGGTGCTGTCATCAATTCCCCAAGTGAGGTGGACATCCTTCAAGAGGGTGTCACCCAAACAAATGACTGGTGACAGAAACATGGCCTCAAGCTGAATACCACAAAATACATCATCATCCCCTTTGGGGAGAAAGATGTTCCCAAAAATTATCACATCAATAACAATGTCCTAAGCACACAATCAGTCATAATGGATTTGGGCACTCAGGTTGATAGCAACCTGACCTTTGACCACCATGTTGCTTCTGTTGTAAGGAAAGCTTTCTACATGGTCCACCTCATAAGTAAGGGTATCTCATCCATGGACAAGGTGGTCATAACATCCCTGTATTATTCCCCTATAAGGTCCATTATTGAGTACAATGCCCCATTCGGCATGTACCTCGCAAAGCACATGCAACAGCTGGAGAGACCACAGAGGGTCCTCACCAGGAGAATCCATGGCCTCAAAAATCTACCATACACATATAGGCTAAAACCCCTATCCCTCTACTCAGTTTCATACAGACTCCTCAGAGGTGACCTCTGTCTGGCATACAAGGCGATCTCGGATCCTGCCTTGATGAGACTGCTGCATATCCACAAGTCAAGCTCACTCGAGTAACCCACACATGCAGCCTCAAACTGATCTGTGACATCAATAGGACTTGTTGGTGGGACAGATTTGTGTCCCAGAGACTCCCCTATCTGTGGAACAGTCTCCCTTTCCATGTCAAGCAGAGTACCTCTTTACCCCTTTTTAAGCGCAAACTGCATAACTGGATGGGAAACAGAAAATACATCCCTGGGATTCTACTCATGTCCCTACTTGATTGGGGCATTGGGTGCTGATTTGTCTAAACATGGGCTAAACTCTTGGCTAGGCTTATAAGGGCCTCAGGCCCAATAGCCTAGTAACTTCCTATGATCCTGTTTGATGGATTTGTCCACCGCTTTCAGTTTCCTAAACCTCTGATGATAGGATGCCATGCATAGGCAAGGAAAGGCAATGTCTGGCTAGGATCCTTTTCCACAATAATAGCCGTAAACACCAAGAAACATAAAGACCACATGTCCCAATTTCTACTGCTAGCTCTGACTAATGCCTTCTTCCATATTGCTGCTAAGGCTGCCATTAAGTCCTTTGACCCAGTCTCAATTAGACAATGAATACCTTTGATATATACCAGGTCAAAAATGTTGATGAAATCCCTTCTACGGATTTTATCTTTGATATCTAAAGTGATGTGAGCAGTAATGTATGAACTAGGAATTATATTACCATAATGGTTGGAGATCACCAAGGGTGAAAGAAATTGAGTAATGCTGAAGTTGGGATTAGGCAAAAATGAGTCCTTCTCTGGAACAGGAAGGGCAGCTTCTATCTGTTCAGTTTGTACCAGGTGGGGGAGGTTGGCCCAGTGGAAGATCTCCCCAGGAGACTACTGGGCAGTGCTTGTGTAGCACCAAAATTCCTCTCTAAAGCTAAGTCAAATATTCTTGATCTACCCTCCTCAGGAAGACAACTGATAAATTTTTCAAGATATTCCTCCAATAATTGCCCCCTATCACCAAAATTCATTTCAGACTCCCCACTTGTAGGATTACCTTCAGAGACAACCACACCATCCCTTAAGGCAGCTGTGTTCTCTTCCATAACTGTAACATCTTTTCTAGCCCTAAACTTTGACTTCCTGAGAGGGTTGTTCCCCAATGTTGACTTATCTTCCATCACCGTCAATGGTTGCTTTCTCCCGAACAACACTGGGTCTTGCATCTGGGCTGCCTTTAACTCCGTAAAAAGACCCTGAGTTAACCTATACCACAGTCTTTGAGCACCTGGATGGATGAAGCACCTGCAAATAGAACTGGAAAGAGGAAAATATATATTATTATTACCCAGTAACACAACTCAACTCATTACTTTAAAAGTGTTAACATGCTAAGACAATTGAACCTAATTGTCTCTTATCACTGTATGGTTTTAATACTCCCTGCTTAAATGAAATATGTGTACTTGCATTTTTATATTTATTCCTTTTCTTTTTATTTTTTTTTAATAGTACGTTTACATATAATTGCTTCCTTATCTTGTTTGTTCATGATGTTTCACTTAACTTATCAGCTGAATCGCAATGTGTCTACACAAATTAATGAGCCTGGGAAAATTCATTAGAATTTAGCAGTGCTGCATATAAACCATGAGATTGCACCAATACTCTATCTAGATTTTAGGTGCACTGCTACTGCTGTGCTCGTTACAGAATGCCAAACAATTTCACCTAACTGAATAGAATCTTGATACAATAAATGCAAGCCCAATTTAATCCTCCCAAAAGTTATCTATGTGAAAGATGAATGTGATGCACCAACAACCAAAAACAAAACTAAAGACCAAAGCTAGAGCCCTGTACATGAAGAAAACAAAACTGCCCCCAACTATACCTGACAATACATAATGCACCCCACACCCCAATAAGAATCATCCACAGACATGCACACACACACACACACACACACACACACACACACACACACACACACACACACACACACACACACACACACACACACAGTAACTCACAGTCCCACAGAACCTTATGTGTTCCCACATTGAAACCAACATCTTTATATAACTTTGCCTTTACTTTTATTTTATCCCTCTTTTTTATGATAAGGTCTTCTATATCCTATAGAATGACACTCTAACCTCCTGAAAAGACTTCCACACCCCCAACCCAATGGCATCCAATGGCATTTATTTTAATATTGCCTCTATTTTTTTTCCTAACTCCATTTTTAATATTAAAGTTCTCTATATCCAGACATTCAACTCTCATAAAAAGACTCTCATATCTCAACCCAGAGGCACACTGTATTGAAAGTGCCCACTTGGACTTTAACCAACTAAAGAAATCTTGACCAATTAATCCCTGTGCAGTGAGTAACTCATAAAATGTATATATATATATATAGCAGTGCAACAATTGCTATATGATTATCCTGCCCCCAGACCTACATTGCCACTTGCAATAAAGCTATAGACATCATATTTATTTTCTTTTCCTTTTTAAAACAGCAATAATATGGTTGTGGACCAAAAAAAAAAAAAATGGCCACCTTTAGGGTCTTCCTGTTTGGTCACTAACAGCATGCTCCATTTCCTTATGCCAAGACAAAAGACAACCGTATCCTGTGAGCCATTGCTGCGAAGTAAAAAAGTAGTACAGCACTTACCTAAATAAAGGGATGAAAATATGCTCCATCCATGTTCAGCTCATGGTCAAATGGGCTTATGGGTAAGCCTCCATTGTATACCTCTGTTTACTATGTTCTTCACATAACTTTTTTTTTCCGGTGATTTTCTACCCAGAAAAAGTTTCATAGTTCATTACATGATGCTGCTATAAATTAATGATACTCTGTTTAAACATTGCATATTTGTTGATTAATTGTATACCCCTGTTTACTATGTTCTTTATGTAATGTTTGGATTTTTTTGGAGCATAAAAGGCCTTGGCTGAAAATGTGCAGTTTTCTGCCCAGTCAGACTATGCCAGTAAACAAGTGCAACAAATAAATAAATAAAATGTGCTGCACTTATATGCATACTTACACAGCTAAGCAAAACTGTGTGATGAAATAATGAAGTAATTAATCTATCATTATCATTGTAACAAAGGGAAATACAGGCAGCCCAGCTAGCTGGAGTTTTATAAATAATTATATGTTATTTGTCAATATTAATATGATTCATATAGAACTGTGACAGAAGGAGATACTGCCAGCACAGCTATCTGGAATTTTATGAATCATATGTCATTTGTGAATATCGATATGATTCATATGATTGCCTTACAAATGTATTAGAACTGTATGTTATGTGTATATTAAACTTCTGATACAGAAGTGTGTGTTGAACAGGGTTTGTACAGTGCTGATCCTGGATGTGTGACCACAGTGTGCCCTGCTAGATTAGAGTAGAAATGTATATAAACTATTGCACATATATAAATGTGTATGTTTTAACAATGGGAACTAGAACATAGAGGGTTAACTTGCAAAACTTCAAGAAAATAGACAAAATTAAAATGTTTTTTGATTGTGCTATAAAAGTTAGTTTCAATGCAACAAGGAGACAGGATGTCTAGAACTAGGGTGCCTTCTGCATGGTTTTGTAAGTGTTTTATTGTTTTATGTCTTCCAGCAGTTGCAAAGTTTTGAGAGATATGTATTTTTCACAGGGAGTTCCTAAAATGTTGGTAGTTTCTGACAATGGGGGTTTAGCTTGGGAACTAAAATCAGGTGACGAAAAGTGATGTTATCCAAGCTAACCCAGCAGTAATATTTGATATTAATTTAATAACTCTCTGAGAGAGAGAGAGAGAGAGAGAGAGAGAGAGAGATGGGGCATTTTATATATTGTCTTTGACCTAACAAGAACATCCACTCACTATTTCTGCCTGCTTGTTGTTCTGTAAGTAAGTTTTTAGGGGATAGTAAGGCTTTTCGATTCAGAGTGGAATAAAGTAAAATATAGCTTAGATGTTTTCTTTATTTATTTGAGACTGTCCTGCAATGTTGTTTTAAATATTTCATGTGATTTTGAACTCTGATGTAACTGATTACTTACTGAGTATTGTTTTGTTCTTTTATTATTTATTATTAAATATATTTAAACCTTTCAGTTGTTCCTGGTCTGTTTAAAGATATTTAAGCTCTTAGAGTATTTGTGTGTCTATTTGTTGACACTGTACAGGCCACTCCTAATAACTTGGTCCTTGGTCAAACTACCATTTGGATTAATAGCAACATTACAGAGTAGGATTGGACACCCTTTTTAAAGGCCTTAAAGTAGCTGATAAAGAGTGGCTGATGGCAGTCAGAACTACATCATAGATTGGGCAGAAGGGGGCATAGCTACTAAACCTGTACCAGCCTTTCCCAGGAGTGTGTGTGTGTGTGTGTGTGTGTGTGTGTGTGTGTGTGTGTGTGTGTGTGTGTGTGTGTGTGTTGTATATTAATCAAATCTCAAAGAGTATGTGTGTCAGCTACTTGGGCAGGAATAAGAAGCACTGGTTGGACAGAGACGGTACTGGAGATCTTGGTTTGGCCACTCAGCTGAGATCTCAACCCTACAGCTGTGCCAATGGGGTTTCTTATTGGGGACCTAGAGAAAGGGGGAGAATCATGCCATGGACTGACTGTGATCTCTGTGTGCTCTTAAGGGAAATTGCACTTTACTCTCTACACTTGTCATCTTCCCATTGTGATCATTCCTCACTGCTGCTAGTGGTGAGGATTGAGGTGCCTTGATTACTGGGCCAGTGCAGGGGCATCACAATCATCATTGTCGTTTTTCCCATTTCTAGATGAGGTCAGGGTGCTCCATCAATTGTTGTCCCCATTGTCAATTAAGAGATACTTTACCACCTTCTTTGACAGTCATGCCTGACTGTTGCCAATCTTTCCTCAAGAAAGCCTTCCATCTCTTCACTGGATGTCCTCATCTCCCTTTTTCCATGTTCATGCTTCCCTCAAATCTACTTTACCAAATCATCTTCAACTTTACTGCACATGTGACCAAACCACTGCAATCTGTTCTCCTCAAGCCTCTCTGTAACTGGAATTACTTTGTCTTCAGTTTTGATATCCTCATGTTTTCATCTCAATGTACATCTTGATACACATCTCAGGTACTTCAGCTCTATCACCTCATGCTTCTTCAGCTATTCTGCCATTACTGCACAGGTTTTATACACTTTACTTTTCAGCTTCTTTGGCATTGATCTGTCACACACTCCACCCTGACATTTTGTACCCATTGGCTGTAGCATCTCTGATCCTAGCTTTTACTTCCTCATTTTGCTTTGTCTTCATCCAGACCTCAGAGATGCTTGAAGTTGTTAACATGTTTTCCCTTTTTCATCAGCTTTCCACATCTTCTGTTTTTTTTTTCCTAATTGCTTCAATCACTATCTTGTATATTCCCAGTTTTAGCCCTTGTCCTTTAAGTTTTGCATTCCAGTCCTCTACTGTTTCTAAAAGTTTCTGTACAGAGCCTACTTGTAATGTGACATTCTGCATGCAACAACTTTGTTGAACTGTCTCCTCCAGCTTGTTTATTAATGTAATCTATCACCAGTATGAACAGGAGTGGTGTCAGACCTGAACCTTGATGCACACACTCCCATTAGGAAACCTGTTATACCAAATGTCATGTGTCTTTACACATATACATATCCTGCACTAATTCTATCAAAGTTTCCAAGACTTTGAGCAATTGCAGCACTGCCCAAATTAGTTTTCTTGGTACATTGTCATGTGCTTTCTCCAAGTCATAAATGTCCAATTGGACTATTTCCTTATCTTCAGATTATTATCCTTTAGCTATCTCACTGCAAGCATCAATTTTTTATACATCACCCTTATCTGAATTCAAACTGCTATTCCCAAGTCTAAATTTTTGTAATTTTGCATTTTCATTTCTCAATCACTGTGTAAAGCATTTTCTTACAGTATACCAGGAATTGGCACCACTGCACTTTCCAAAGTTATGTATGAATGTCTACTTTGTTCTTCTACATTCACACTAGAATACTTGTTTTCCAGTCATCTGGCATGTGCTTTTCTAGCTATAGCAGGATGAGTATCCCCAGGAGTCATTTGCCCTCTAATGTACCCAACATCTTGATTATATCTGCGGTGACCTCATCTGAGGCTGCTACTTTCCCTGACTTCATTTTCCTTAGAGCTGTTCACACTTTCTCTAGGGTAGATTCTTTTTCCTCTTTCAACATAGGCTGTGGATGAGGGAATTCATCTTCTGTGGGTTTTTCTTTATTCAGAAGCATTATGAAATGCTCTTATAATCTGTCTTTGATGTCCTTTGGATCAATGAGCAGACTGCTGCAGACATCCCTTATGTTGGCTTGTCTTTATCTTTCTATCATAACCTTGCA
The DNA here is from genome assembly GCF_019279795.1 of Protopterus annectens. Lineage (NCBI taxonomy): Eukaryota > Metazoa > Chordata > Ceratodontiformes > Protopteridae > Protopterus > Protopterus annectens. The sequence continues at coordinate 473,114,649 of NC_056736.1, read as the reverse complement.
ACCTGATGGAGCTTCTTTGTGCAATCAGCTGAGTTACTTTCCAGAAGCTGGTAGATTTCTCTGATGCCTTGTTCTTTGCCATTGCAATTGCTTTCTCAGCCTCTTTGTTAACCAACCAGAATTCCTTCTTAGTCTGATCCATATTCTCTATCTCCCACTTTTTCCTGCACTTCCTCTTTCTTTCTTTTGGTAACTTTGTGAATATCTGCATTCTGCCTGCATCATTCCTTGTATATCTTATTCCTGTATCTGGCTTGGCTGCATATGGTTTTGGCACGTCTTCACGTTTCTTTTTTTCCTTCTTCCTAAGGTGTGGCAGCTTTGAGTAGGGAAGTAGTTAATATCCAAACAAAAACATGCAAGCACGAATAGGCATGTAGCTGTACTTTATGATAAGCTAATGAGGCAGATAGCAAGAATATAAGTGTGCTTCATCATGTAATGTAACTATCTAAGTAGATAAAGGCATGCATTGAAATGTATACCCAAAATTGCAATAAAGAATCCATAGATCTCCACGTGTTGCATAGCATAATATCATGAGAACATAAAATGCGAACTCAGACTAATGTGTATGTAAATCAGTGCTTGTAGCAGTTAAGCAGTACATTAAAGTAGCCGTCAGTGGGATGGGACCAAGTGAGACATACAGCTAATTAACCATATATTAAAAACAGTGGTACTGTTGCAATGACTGCATACATGAACACCAACTGGTTTTAAAAAAAGGGAAAGAAATTATTACAGACGAGTAGGATTTGGAGAAGAACAGGGACACACATAAGGCAACATATAGGTGTGTGCAGGATGAGGGAAGGAGAAAAACATTTTTGTAGGGATATGATTCCATTTTTTGGAGAAAAGAAAAGGAATGAAAAGAAGAGGAAATAAGACAGAGTATGAGGGTATAGAAACGTAGAACAGCACAGACAAACAGTGGTTGTAAAGAAAACAGTAAGTCTGGGAGACATCAAAGATACAGAGCTAAAGAGAAGTTAGTCAAATGTCAATGGGGGAGGTAATGGGGCAGTATGTGCAACAAACATAGCATATAGGATGATACATAATAGGAAGACATCAAACATGGCTGAATAGAATGTAGTATGAAAATCAGAAGTGTCACCTCCCATCCTAACATAGAATGACATTGCAGGGATCCAGCCACATGAAAAGGGTCAGAGTGATCAGTGGTATGGGCCACATTCTCAGCTGCTAGCCCAATGGTAGGGATCAGCCTCTTGACTGACAGTTGTACTCAATGCAGGAGGCTCAGTTAGAGATCTGCCATTGCTCACTCCACTGCAGTGCATTATCTCCTCTGACTGTGGCTGTGTCAGCTCAGGCAATGGGCAATGCAAATAGGCAACATTTCAGTGTGATGCCAGAACCACTTTCCTTGTTGAAAAACTTCCAGCTCTGTTACCTGCATTCCAATTTATCCACAACCTCAGCTAGGGCAGAAGGAAGTGGAGTTACCTGTGGAGAAAATTAGTCATCTGGATCTGCAGTAAGGAGACAAAATAGAAAGGTAGTCATAAGTGAGTCTAAACCTAGCACTGTAATGCATAATTTACCAGACATTTCAGCCTTTGTAAAAGAACTTATAATGTCTGTCCCTCTGACTACAGGCAATGATGTGTCACCTGAGCATATGTTAAGATACATTCACTGAATATGTTATAAATGCACATAGGATGATACCAGGTAGTGTGTAATCACCATGCCATGCAGCATCACCCTACCCAGTAAAATGGCCATGTAGAAATCTACACAAAAAGTAGCAGACATATCGTATGTAGCTTCACCATTACCATGTCTGACTGACTTGGACCATCTACACAGCAAGCAGACCAAATTGAGATTTACAGTTACTTCCCACTAATAACAACTCCCAAAAATGCAAGATAAAAGGATACATTAATTTGCAAAAAAAAAAGAAACAATGAAAACAGGGAAAAATACTTAATATAATATTTGGGGAATGCTGTGAAAAGGTTGTGGGCAAATTGACTATGGCTACAGATAGTTGTCCACATCCGTTCGCATCTTGTGCCTGTTTAAGAGGTCTGGATTGGAGCTGTGACATCTGGCTTCTCATTATAATTGGAAAGGCACTACTAAACTAAATATATATATATATATATATATATATATATATATATATATATATATATAGGTATATATATATATATATATATATATATATATATAAAGGCATATATATAAATATATATATATATATATATATATATATATATATATATATATATATATATATATATATATATATATATATATATATATACATACTTGCTGCGCTTTATCTGCTATTTATATATATATATATATATATATATATATATATATAAATAAATAACAAATAAAGTGTAGCAACCAATAAATACAAATCAGAACCACCAACCAAGTCAAATACCACACATTACAGGTTAAGAAGCAAACTTGACGAATCATTCCAGAGAATGTTGGATTATTAGCTTGTATTAAATGGTGTTTTATCCAAGATTGTGTGGATCGATTCATTAAACTTGCTGCTTAGCCTATGAAGTGTGGCATGTGAAGTGGTTGATGGATCCGATTTGTATTTATTGGTTCCTGCATTTGGAAGTTTCCTCAAATATGTTTGTAAGACAATGTGTAGCACCATAATGCTCTGCATGTAGGAGCTTTTGTTTCTATTTTTTTGCTTGTTTTTATTTTCTTTTTTGCGTTACATGTGGAAGAATTGATGTCATAGGTTCATACCTTTGAAGATTCATATGATATTACAATCACTTATGATGCATGGATGGGGCGTACTGTAAGAAACTTTTGCTGACTAGCCTCTGTATGATAAGATGAGGCACACAGTAGTCTGTGACATGAATGTCATGGGGTAATGCACATTACAACATTTTAAGCATGTTACTGATATGTTATACTGTGTCAAGCTACAGGCATGTTTCTTAGCAGCTGGACAGTCAATCGTGAGGGCATGAGTGGTGATGCCAGTGAGTGACAAACTAACAGAAACAGTAGAGATTATGGCATCAGTGCAATGCGACAGTGGTTCTGGGTTTATCCCTGGAGTAGTGAACATTTACTGTAGGACAGACCTATCATCACATGTCCCAGTCAATGACATATCATATTAGTTCCTTTTTCTCTACATTTCTGTATAGCTGCACTGCACAGCAAGACTGCAGACAGAACACATCAATTGTTGACTATGTACTGTTTCAGGTGCATCAGGTATCTAGTCATGTCAGCAATGTGGTAGAGGAAAGCTGGACACCATTAACCTGCATGCCACAGAGAAAAGGTTTGGGCCCAAGAAACCATGGTCACTTTGGTTTGCCTTTTTGCTTTATACTCACAGGGCTGGGAGTTGCTATGCTAATACATGAAGAGCCTTGGATGCAGCAGGTTGGTGCTGGCACTTGTGTTAGAGCTGATGTTCTTTAGAAGATGCAGACACCTGAATGAAAGTCTGAGGACATAGTGGCATATGGTATGGCCATCTTTCATATGCATCCACTCTCAATGCAGGCCAAATGAGTGCACTCATCCACACAACAAGTTGAGGCTCTACAATGGGGTGTATGCTCTTACTCTCCCTAGTGAGGGAGAGACAACCATGGCTTCTACTACCAATGATACTCCCTCTGCTGTAGCAGCAGCAGCTTCGCACTCTGAATCTGAAATTTGTATACTCACTGTATGTCATGGGCTCTTCTTAACATGTGGGGAGCACTCTGAATCAAGCAACAGATATGGCTCAGTGTCATTTGAGCATAATATGCATCCCAGTGAGCACCATATGCAAACTAGTGTTTACGGGTGTTTTTTTTTGTTTCATTTTGTTTTGAGTATATGGATGAGGGGTTCAGAAATTACTGGCCTGTTGTTAATTATTGCAATGTACATTCAAATTCCATGCCCACCAACACATGCTAAATCGCTACTGTCAGCACCACTGCACTGACTGAAAATGTTGTTGAGGTCAGGAGAGGACACTTGTTGATTTGATGTGTGTGTGGCGATAATCACATTATATATATTTTTTACCTCCATTAGGGTGTACCTACCACCACCCTCTATATATTGGGAGGCCATGACTCTTCTCCTTCATTATCAGGATATATGATGAATATCCAGCTGGTCATACAAGCATGCACAAGCATGCACACAGAATCCCGTCAAGTTATATTCACAACAAGCTAAAAACATGGCTATATGAATGTTCAAGAGCAACAAAAAAAAATAAAATATTACAAAAGAAAATTTGGATTATTTATATTAAGCACTTCTAATTAATCAATAATCTAGCCACAGTCTTACGTGGGCCACAGTCCCCAACAATTACCCCAACCCAACACTTTCAGACTCCTCTTACTCATCACTCTAGAGTGCGACTCTTAGAAGACATGTAGTGACTTTAGAAAGACATTATTTTTTTCTATCTATTAATAGGATTGTGAATATCCTCCTTCCTCCCTCCTCTCTCCTTCATGTGAGGTGGTAAACACAGTGTGGAGTGTTTTGTATTATATCTGTCAGGCTGTGTCAGCACAAGAAATCGGGAAATCCAAAATAATGCAATCTGGACAGGCCAAAAATATACAAAATTTAAGTATTCCTTTAAGTACTACAGTATTTGTTATAATAATTGGTTTTGTATTACAGTTTGTATTTGAAGAGCATTTGTATTAAACTAAATGCCTGTCAAGTAACTGATCAAATCCTAAAATTTTATGAAAATCATAATTGTTATGTGGGAGAATATCAAAAAAGATGCAAAAAGTCACTAAACGGTGAAAAATCTGGGCTACCTGAGTGTGGAAATTCTGACCAATAGAGGCCTTGAGATGTATGCCGTGCATAGTGGTTTTGATCTGTGGCAATGTACTGTGCTGATCTGTATTTTCTGGAACTATTGTTGTGTAACATGTGTGTGTTTACTTCACCTGTGTGTGTGTACTGAGAACCCTGTCGTCTGACAGCACCTACAGCAGCCTGTGTCTACAGTGGTCTTGTCAGAGCTGCATATGATTGGTGCCTCTGTTAGCTGTGTGTTGCTGTGGGCTGTTTGTCTCAGTGTCCTGTGTGTTCTGCTGGAGCTGTCTTCTTTGATTTCTTTGTCTGATGTCTACAAAAACAATGATCAGCCAGTTTCTAATGTCTGAGCTATGGGGGAGTACCCTACCAAGACAGTATGTGGGCTGATGAGTGGGTATTGAGCAGGCTAGCCACCAAGACCTGTTGTGGGCTTTGTGCATGCGCTCATTGTTATCTGGACCCTCGGGTTAAGTCATGGGTTTGTTACAGCAAGCAAAGCAAAGGGTTTCATGGTTTATCTACTGGTTCTGTACAGGTTAAGGAAGTGTGGTTCAATCTAAATCAGAAAATAGTATGTCTATGAAGCTGTCCATTTTCTTCCTGCTACAATACTGTGAAACTAGATGTCCCTTCACTTTAGCCACAATGAGACCACAATATAACTATGATATGAGTAGATTCTATGTTGTGACAGTTGAAAGTACTGTTACAACATACACATGCTGTGAGTGATAGAACATTGAACAACATTATTACCTGACTTACACTGCATGGGCTCTGCCCATTACACTTTTGGACCGAGGACAGGTGGAGGATGGTTTGAATATGTTCATGTTCTTTACCATACATAGGGACAGAGGGAACATTTGTTGCAATATGTATGCGTCACACTGCACTGTAAATCCTAGATGATCTTCATCAGGTTTAAAACCATTATGAAGTCACTGTGTTGAGTACTTAAAGTGTAGGAGAAAATTCCATACCACTCAGAAAGGAAGTGGCCAGGTTCATGTAACCAGTATGGAAAAAAATATACATAACCTGTTGTCCACAAGGATGGGAAGATCATGATATTCCGGTATCCTCTGTGTGTCACAGATCTGAAAATCAAAATCCTCAAAGACCTCTGTGTGTTTTACAGAACTCAATCTCTCTCTGTTCAACTGAGTTCTGTGTCACAAGAACTCAAATTTCTTTTACAAAATGAAAAAGCAACATTTATACAACAGATGTCAATAGAAATGTAAGGAATGATACATGCTGCTGCTGCTTGCTATACAATTCCTTTGAACAAATTTGCTATCTGTATCTGCCAATTTTTCATGCTGTTTGTCTTTGTATAGTCAGGCTACAAGTGCTGAACAATGCTTTTGTATATGATAGTCATGATCAATCACTGTACACATTTGTTTTAATATAGTCTTAAATATTATAGTACTTTTTCATATCTTCGTTCATTTGTATTTCTTTGCATCAATTTCTTCTGCATACATTGTTTAATCATGTTTGTATTTGTATATACATGGGACTATGAACTACCTGTGTAACATATGCAGCAATCCCATATTGCCAAATACATGGAAGAAAACATCAAACTGTAACTATTATTTATTACTATATATGGTGGATCCAAAAAATTACACTTTTACTAATCTTAACTCAATGATCTAAACATTAATATTTCAATACTTTTTATTATGATTTATGTAAATTTTAAAAAGGCTATGTATATATATAAATTTCTTAACAAAGAATGCTCTTCCTCTAATTCAACAAATTTTATTTTTCTATTCATTCCACTGGAATGAAGGTGAAGCTAAATATTTGCAATTCTGTGGTGATAAGAGCTTTTCCTCAATCACAATAAATGAATACACAGTTTATAAACCGTTGTTCTGAAACATTTAAGATAAATAATCAAACTGCTAAGTCATAAGATGAAGTCTTTCTATTTTTAAGTTTTTTAATAAAGATCACTTTTATCTGTTTATTGCATTTTGTTTTTGTGTTAGTATTCTTCATTTTAATAAGTTTGGCTTTATGTAATATCTCTGTCTTCATTCATTGCAGATCTTCTTTTGTCACAGCATTGCAAACATTTGCAATCACATTTTCTCACATTTCTTTGTAGCAGATTTGAAAATACAAACAATTTAACTGCTTTTTAGCTTGCATTGTAATCTTTATGTGTTTTGTGCTGTGTGTTGACTGATTTTACATACAGAATTTTGTATTATGTTTTTAAAAATTAATCAATCTGTTCTATGTTCAGCATCAAAAAAGACAAGTAATTGCAAAAATAGAAAAAAAAAATGTTAATAACAGCATCAGTACTCTTCAGCATTTAAAAAATAGAAGAAAAAAACATGTTATAACAGGATTCTTATTTACCTATACTCTTATACTATACTATTCCCAGATTGTGGCTTAAAAGGGTCACAGATCAGCCCATTTCCATAGTTAACAAATGGTAAATATATAAATAAATATGTACATTTGTGTAACTTCTGAAAATTCTTTGCATATTGAAAGCTTATGCTAATAATTTTCAAGTCATTTATTATAACCTTTGCATAAATGAATATCAAATGTTGAAGGATATTTTTCAAAGCTATAGTAATTAAATTATTTACTTTTCAAAGCTATAGTAATTAAATTATTGCATGTTTAGTTAATATATTGTGTACTAGATTATAAAATTATAGATAAAATACTTCAGTATATTTTTGATATTACTGGATCGATGGATTAAAAACTGCATGAGCTCCTCCTAAAATATTACTGAAGTATATTTCTGTAATGTTACATCACTGAAAAACTATTTGCAAATTCATGTATTATTTCTAAAAACTGTGAAAATGATACCCAAATATGTTAATGATGTTCATGTAATATATCTGAGAATCATGGTTTTGTAAATAAAAGCACCAATAAAGTTTAACATTCTTAGGGAGAAATTCCACCAGGAAACCTTAATACCTCTAGTTAACTTTATTTTGCACAGTAATAAATTCAGATAAATATCACAAAGTCATTATATAATAGATCAGCTGTGTAACAGTGTTCAGTTCATGTAGCACCTGGCTTTTGCTCTGACATACCCCCGGATTCGGCAAGCCTTGCACGGTGTGCAGGAGCACCAGCAGGCAATATGTCTGCCGTGCGATCCAAGAATAACCTGTAGGGGCATGCATGAGAGCTCCTGCACTAGTCCTGCACGGAATCAGCCCCTGTATGCAAATTACCCCATTTGCAGGAGAAATATATGCAAATGAGGTGCATTTGCGATCCAGGAAGCTGGAAACCGGCCGTGCAGGACTAGTGTAGTCTGTAGAAATGTACTCCACCAGTAATGGAGTACATTTCTGCAAATTCCAAAATGGAGCCATGACAGCTCCAAATAAAGGGTGCATATCATTTTGAAAGCATGCCAATGGCCAAGTATAAGGCCATTGGCATGGAAAGCAGTTGAAAAAAAAATCAACTGTTATTTTTTTTTAGCCGATCTCGTCTGTTTAAGCATAGGGCTGCACCGTGCAAACAGGATCGGGGGAAAATAAGAAAATAAACCTAAAATAAGCATTCTAACTAAAATCACTATTCTGCCATTATAGTCAGGGGCAGGCAGAAGACAACATGGCCAGTGAATAGTGGTTGCTAAGGAGGGAGGCTCATTGTGAGACATGTAACTATGCATTAGCAGGTAATCCGATGCAAATGAGGGGAATAATAGTGAATCCCAGATTTCCCCTGCATGCTAGTCAGCTCCCAACAGTGTAAGAGCAGGAATAGCTTGGTGCAAGCCTAGGAGTTAGCTGACATCATAGGGGTGTGTGTCAGGCATAATGTAAGCAGATTGAAGCCCTGTGACTCAGGTTTGCTCCTAGCTTAGCACAGCTAGGCAAGGGGGTGTGTCTGAGGCCGCCTAGCACTCTTTACATTGCCTAAGTGGGTGTGCGTGCCATGTACCCGGTTTTAAAGAAAACAAACAAAAGAAAAGTAGACCAGGCAATAGCAGCTCTGTGCACATTTGAACACTGTGTTTGCACGGCGCACCTCCGGGGTTAAACAGGAAGGCAATGGGAAGGAAAAACAGCAGTAGGAAGGTAATCTAGGAGAACTAGCATAGCTGGCAGGTGAAATGTATCAGAATCAGCCAATTACATAGGCAGCAGACCAACCCAGCCTAGAACACACCAATAAACTATGCAAACACCTTCCCCTCTATTTTTTCCCATACTCTACACCACTGGTGTATACAAATGGGGAATTTTAACAAACAAAACAAGAAAATGATAGGGCTGCAGCAGGCATCATACAACAACATGTGGAAGAGGCTGAGGGTGGTGAGGATGTGAATGCTGTTGACCAACCCACAGTGAGGAGATGGAGAAGAGTTTACAGACCCAGGGTAACCTACCAGGGGCTACATGAGATGGAGATAGTGGAGCACTATAGAGTGGACAGGGACCTCCTACAGAAAATTCTTGAGCTGTGCCGGCCACACCTACCACACCAAGCTGACAGAGGAGAACCCATCCCAGTGGAGACCAAGGTATGTGTAGGCCTAGGAATACTAGCCACAGGTACCTCCCAAAGCTCAACTGGGGATATCATGGAGATCTCACAGGCATCAGCATCCAGGGTATTCCACCAGTTCCTGGATGCCATATCAGCACATGACAGTGAACACGTATATTTCCTCAACAACCGTAAGGTGTTGGCCAGCAATATGTGTCTCTTTCACCAAATAGCAGAATACCCTGAGGTAGTGGGTGCTATAGCCTGCATGCACATACGCATCAAAGCACCACCCAGTGTTCAGGGTAGGGACTACATCAATCAAAAGGGCCTCCTCTCTATCAATTGCCAGGTTGTGTGCAATGCCCAGGGCATTATAATGAATGTGTGTGCTGGCTGCCCTGGAAGCTATCACAATTCCCACATCTGGCATCTGACGCAGCTGTACTAGTGATTTCCAATGGGGACATCCCTTACAGTCACCTAATGGGGGATGCTGGTTACACACTGGAGCTGTGGTTGATGACACCCATCAGAAATGCACACACACCCGAACAAGAACGCCATAATGAGGCACATGCACAAACCAGACTTATAATAGAGCATGTGATTGGGATGCTCAAGTCATGGTTCCGGTGCCTGGGCACATCCGGTGGAGCCTTGCAGTACTCACCAGCTGCATGTAGTCAACATGCTACACAATATGATCCTGTGGAAATAGCTTCAGCAGGAACAGCATGGGACAGGGCCACACAGCCCCCCACCAATGCCAAGGCCTGCACAGGCACAGAGTGAATCAGAGGAGGAACAACCTGAGCCTGCCCCAGTAGGCAGATGGAGGCATGCCCAGTATACCCTGGCCTTGGCAAAGAGGCAATGCATAGCACATACACTGACACAGTAGGGACCCAGGGAATAACACCTCTCTCTGACTCGCACATACAGTAAATGGGATGCCAAACATGACACTACCTGTGTTCAACCATGTATAGGGATTGTACTATGTGCAGCCAATATAGGTAGCCCTCCAGCACCATCCTCAATACCGGCACACCCACAAGGTAAGTCAATTAACCTACCAATTGCTGAATGGAGTAGAATGTGTCATTATCTGTATCTATGGTATGGATGTGAGCATGCAAGGAATGGGGTGGCTGAATGGTATGCCAGCAGATAGTAGACAGCCATAGTGGCACCATGACATTTGTAACAAATACCGAAATCACCATAGTAGCCAGTACTACACAGGGTGACAAAACCCACTGCAAGAAATGTGCTGGGTGACATGTGTGTCCATATGACTCACACATGCCAGTCAGGGAGGTTCACATACCCAACAAAAGTCTCAGCCAGCAGGACAGGTGTAGACAAACACAAACAGAGACTGTGCTATGGCCTCTGAATGATGCCTGTGGGTAACTTCCCCCCAGACCTACACAGACAGACTACAGCAGGTCAGGCAGGGGGATGTTAGTTCTGAAGGCTAGGAAGTCAGACACTAATAAGTAGGTCAACCACAGCTAAGACCTGTAGTATACTGATATGCCTCTAGTCAGCATGATAGGTTAGAATACAGAATGAAATGGAGTACCTGACATACCAGTAGAGTCATAGCAAATGTGTACAAGTGCCAGGTGTGCCCCCCATCCTATGTAGACATGTAGAAACAATTAGGTGTGCCCCCCCAAATAATGTGTAAAAATGTAGAAACAGGTGTGTGTGTGTCCCCAGTCCTGTGTAGAAATGTAGTAACAGTCAAGTGTGCCCCCCCAGTGCTGTGTAAAAATGTAGTAACAGTCAGGAGTACCCCCCAATCCTGTGTAGAAATGTAAAAACAGTCAGGTGTGCCCCCCACTCCAATGTAGACATGTAGAAACAGTCAGGTGTGCCCCTACCCCCAATCCAGCATAGAAATGTAGAAACGGTCAGGTGTTCCCCCAATCCTGTGTAGAAAACAAAAACAGTCAGGTGTGTCCCCCACAATCCTATGTAGAAATGTAGTAACAGTCAGGTGTGCCCCCCATTCCTATGCAGACATTCCCCTTCCCCTAATCCAGTGTAGAAATCTAGTAACAGTCAGGTGTGCCCCCCAATCCTGTGTTGAAATGTAGTAACATTGTAGGTATAATACGAGTGGAGCACAGATGCCCAGAGATGGCCAAGGTAGCAGGATAGGTTGTAGCATTTGCACAATATGCAGATCTGTGTGTGTTAGGATGGTGCGTATTTCATATTGTGTTAGAGTTGTCAGTATGTATGTATGTTGAGGTAAGACCTGGTGGCTATTGCCCACTACTGCTGATGACAGGGACAAGCCCTCACAACTGCAGTGCCAAAGACAATCTCCACCAGTATAACACATGCTAGCAGTAAGCCATTGTAAATGTATGGTGGTAATATATCTCACCATCTGAAAGACTGACATGGCATGGCTGTTGGGCTTGATATACAAGCAGGACACAGGGGAAAGTACCCCAGACATACAGTATATATTGTGTCACTGTGAAATGGAGACATCCTTGAAATTGTGCATACAGGTATGCATCACAGTAACTGGTCCTGTAGTAGGGGATACCGATGATGTCTGCCCGAACACTTGCAGATCACAAAGAAGGTAGTACTGATGAATTGGGAAACAGCTGATGTACCTGCACATGCCAGCATTACTGGAATGTCTGATGCATATCTGTGTGTCAGATGCAAGTATTGTCCATAGCACACATGTACCCAGCTCACACAAACACCACCCACAGGTACCTCTCTGGGCATATCCCTGCTGTGGGGAATGGGTACAGTATGACCCCACTTGTATATGGCAATAGTGGAAGAATGCAGCATGCAGAGCAGGTGTCCCATGCAGGTGTGTCCCTAGCTGTAGGTAGCAACCTGCCAGCATCCACATCACCTGATCAAGACTGATAGAAAGTACTGGCATGAACACCTATCACAACTACCCTGTCACCCAGTGAATATACTGTATGGTGGTCTGGGACTGTAGGACTGACATAATGCAATGGCCTGCCAAATCTGGCCCGCAGCAACACCTAATGTCCCACAGGCCTTTGAGGCCTATGTCTCACACATACTGCCAATGCATGTTATGTCATGGACACCCAAATAACAACAAAACACACTCCACATAAGCCATATGCAAGGCCAAGTGGGAAAACCACAGTAATATGTCCACCATGTCCCACTGTATGAACTGTGGACCAATACATGTGGGCATCCTACAGAAGGGCCTCGCTGAGATAGATGCCTTGTGTCAGTGCCTTGGCCTCAAGCTCAATGCCAAAAATTGCAGTGTCATCCCCTTTGGTAAAAACTCTATACCCATGAAGTACTACATAGGCAGCAATCTACTTAACACCGAATGTGTGATAAGAGACCTTGGGACCAAGGTGGACAGTAGTCTCTACTTTGATAGTCACATTGCCACAGTAGTCAGGAAGTCCTTCTACGTAGCACACCTCATCATAAAAGGGTTCTCATCCAGGAAAAAAGAGGTAATTGTTCCCCTCTGCTTGACCCTCATTTGACCCATTATAGAGCACAATGCCCCTTTTGGAATGTGCCTCACAAGACATCTGCAGCAGCTGGAAAGGCCACAGAAGTACCTCACAAAGAGGATTACTGGCCTCAAACAAATGCCTTACACTGACCACCTCAAAAAACTCCAGGTTTACTCTGTAGCATATTGCCTACTCTGAGGTGATCTCTGCCTAACATATAAAGCTATGTCAAACCCAGAGCTGTTGGACATGCTACACCTAAAGAAATCCAAATCCCTCTGAGCTACATGCTCTAGGGACCTAAATCTTGTCACCACAATAAACAAGACATGCTGGAGGGATAGATTCCTGTCCCAGAGACTTCCTATAATTTGGAAGAGGCTACCCATCTATGTCAAGCAAAGTTCTTCATTAGCACTCTTCAAGAAAAATCTTGATGAGTGGATGGGAAATAGGAAATACACCCAGGGGATCACTTCTGTGTCTCTGCTCGACAGTCTCACAGGAAAATAACTTTCTTGGGTGGCGTAAGCCAGGGAACTTTGTTGGCTAGGCTTACGTAGGCCCTTGGGCCGATAGCCTAGTACTTACCCATGAACTTATGAACACTAACACACATCTGTGATGGGGTGATACCCTTAGGGAAAGTATCAGAGAATGTATGCATAATGTATGGAAGAGGTTAGAATAATAGAGGGGGGGTAGGAGCATGGGCAGCATGGAATGTGCAGGTTCTGACACCAAGCTGTGTGCACACCCAATCCCTGGCTGCAAACACATAAATGGGTGGCTACACACCTGCCCAAACACCACAATAGTGGTAATGTCATGACACATGGCCCCTGCCTCTGGGTAACCTGTGCGAATTTGTACAGCTGTGAGGCATTGCCACAGCAAGATAAGCCCATACTGTCATATCAATGGGTGTACAAGTATGGGATCCTCTGCCAGCACTGTACCAAGGTACTGAACCCAATACACAGACCCAGTAGCAAGTGTCTGCAGCTCCCCCTCCAGAATGGCATAACTTACCATGAATACATAGGTGTCTGCCCACAATACCGGACACAGCTACAGTCAACCTTGTCTCCCAAGACATCACAGTGAGCAAGAATGCCCACCTGACAGTACATGAGGACAGAAAACATCACTGTGTATAACAGTACCCATGTCTGACTATCATTGCTAACAGCAGTACCATGCAACTGAAGCATCACAGACATAATCACCTACAGTACACACTATCTCCTGCACAGTTTGTCCCCATATTGCCAAATGATCGATGGATACCCTGCAGAAACAGTTTGCTACCTGTAGGTGTACAACACAAAGGTCTGCACTGGAGTACAAACTACCTGGAATCGATCCACACATTCAATACAGAAGGGAATACTGGGAATGCTCACACACTTAGAGAAATGAAGACAATGTCAGACAACAACATACTGAAAGGTCATACTGGGCATGCTCACACACTTAAACAAATGAAGCCCATGTCTGCAAAGAACAGTGGACCAGACATATCTGGCAGTTGCAGATGTTAGTGCAGACACTCCTCAGTATGCACCACTCATGCTTTGCACACACGTGGATAGGAATACAGGCATATATCCAAGCACAACACACTATAATAAGCCAAAAGTAGATAACATAGATGTGTGGAAGAGAGTGACTGTGACAAGGAGCCATCCATTATGAGGCCTGTCCCACCCAGCCCACTGCCAAATGGCTACAACCACATGAGGCACTGTAGACATTAGCCACCAGTATCTGTCAGCATTACAGACTATGTGATGCAAGTGCTAGCTGTGCAACATGACTGTACATGGAAGTAGTCATCTAGCAGCTGTATACACGTACCTGTGGAATATAACCCTGCGTGTGCCCGCATGTGGTGAATCAACTTTTCGATGAATGGGTTATGGCCCATGCAAACACACTGCCCTCCCCATATCCCTACTATGACAAGCCTGCTGAGGTCATCCACTTTGAAATACACCTTTGGGAAAGCTGTAACCCAATAATCTCTGTGGTGTGTCCTAGAACTGCGTACTGCTGTAGTGTGATAAACTAGTTAGGTAGGAGTTCTAACTCCATACATGGCAACTGTGTGTGTGTGTGTGTGTGTGTGTGTGTGTGTGTGTGTGTGTGTGTGTGTGTGTGTGTGTGTGTGTGTGTGTGTGTGTGTGTGTGTGTGTGTGCAATGCATGCTGTAATGTGATATAGAACTCTGGTAGGGGTTGTGGATGTTTTGTGTGTGTTTCTATGTCTGTGTAAGAAGCAATGCATTTTAGGCTAGTCACACTCATTACAATTCAAATGCCCTACGTTGGCAATCTTGCTGATGTCATTCACTGTGAAATACACCTTTGGGGAAGGAGTACTCCAGTAATCTTTGTGGTGTGTCCTATAGCAGCTTTATGCTGTAGAGTGATATAAAACTCTGGTAGGGGTTCTACTCCCACACATGGCAGTTCTGGATGTTTTGTGTGTGTTTCTATGTCTGTGTAGGGAGCAATGCATTTTTGTCTAGTCACACTAACTACAATTCAAATGCCCTACTTTGGCAATCCAGCTGATATCATTCACTGTGAAATATACCTTTGGGGAAGGAATACTCCAGTAATCTTTGTGGTGTGTCATATAACAGCAGCTTCATGCTGTAGTGTGATGTAGAACTCTGGTAGGGGTTCTACTCCCACACATGGCAGTTGTGGATGTTTTGTGTGTGTTTCTATGTATGTGTAGGGAGAAATGCAATTTAGGCTAGTCACACTCACTACAATTCAAATTCCCTACTTTGGCAATCCAGCTGATGTCATTTACTGTGAAATACACCTCTGAGGAAGAAGTTCTGCATTAATCTCCATGGCACATCCTATGACTGTGTAGTGCTGTAGTGTAATATACTAGTTAGGTAGGAGTTCTAATCCCAGACCATGACAGGTGTCTGTGTTTGTCATTTGTATCCTTTGTGGAGGTGGGTGTGAGTGTGTAACAAATGAACTTAATGTGGAGCGGGTTTTGCAAAATTCATATATGGTGGCCCTGGTATATATCACAATGTCCACCATACAGGGATAACAGATGTGAAATAGCCAAGAGGCTGGGGTGCAAATCCATACCCCTACATGTGACATCAAGACCAGCTGAACAATGTTAGCAACCCTTGTATTACCCAGAGAACACTCGCAACCCATGTCTCATATATATATATATATATATATATATATATATATATATATATATATATATATATATATATATATATATATATATATACATGCACACACACACACACACACACACACACACACACACACACACACACACACACACACTTGGCAAGGCAACAGCTGCTATGTTGGTAGTACCCTGCATATTGCCCACTGATAGTAACCATGGTGTGATTGCAGTGGGCTACTGAGGGCATGGCACCCTATCCATCATTCCAATAGGCACATACATGCCAGCAGTGCACCTCCCCCATGTTCCATTGACACCTGCAACACCTGTGGTACCATCAAATGTGATCCACAAAGGACATACCATGTGTGGAAAACATGCCCTGTATGGACAGATGCCACTGACACCATGGAATACCTATCATGGAATGCTATCAATGTAGGTGCAGAGTCAACCTGCTGTCCATTAACAGTTCCCACCACATGAGGCCAGGAGTGGCACATCTGATGATAATATGTGTACACATCATGGGCCAGACACCCCAGGTACAGTTCCACATGTCACTATACATGCATGTGGGAGGTGTGCACATCCCAGACACAGTCCATGTCATGAACTAAGGAACACATACATGGCAAGCAATGCACAGCATTGGCCACACACAATAGTCACCCAGGTGACTGGATGGTGAATGCAATACCTACCTGTGTGGGCAAATCCAGACACTACATCTCTGAGCCACAATGCAGACCATTGTCATGTGGCCTGATGCCAGAGTATACCCATCCCCTAGCCTTGTATAGCCATCTGGCACAGTCAACCAATGCACACCCGTGAAGCAATGCACCCATGCATGTCAGTACTGGCACTCTGTGTCTGTGTGTGTGTTGTATGATGTGTATGACCACATTCACACTCACTACAACCCCCATTGGCATACTGAAGCATGCTGTCTGATGTCAGACACCTCCACATACCCTTTGCTCATATAACCTCTGTATGACCCCTGCGGTGCATGTGATACCTGCAGAGTACTGTGTTGTGGCAATCACACTAGTGATGCGTTGTATTCCTGGCCCTGCCAAGTGTGTCAATTTGTGTGCGTCCCTGTGAGAGTGTGGCTGTGTTGCTGCTGACACCTGTTCATGTGGACAGGCATGTGTACTACACCTACCATATAGCTACCATATCTCTGTTGCAGATGTCACTCACCATCACATATATATTTTGGTGGCTCCTTCACATTTAACCTATGTTAGGGGATAGCATTACATAGTCATGAGGGGTTTGATACCATGTACTGGTAGGTGTGTAATGCAAACATACTTACGTTTTACTCTCCCACCCCTCCATGACTTTTCTTTGCCTCTGTCTGCCTCTCTCACTCCCTCTCTGGTGGATGTGGAGACTTACACCTGCTTTGTTTAGGCAGCAGCATGTATATTTTAAGTGATGCTCATGATCAGCTGATGGCCTCTGCACAAATTGCAGCCCTCCTCTAGCTGATTGCATGTGGAACAGCTGTGGTACCATTCCCATAGCCAATTGCATGGAAACACATTCCAATATCTAGGAATATCATGTTGGTGTTGGGCCTTTTCATTCACTGTGAGCAGGAACTCAATCTGCTGTTTGGCAAACAGCATCTCCGATGGATTGGGGAATTACCTCTAACAACATACACTGTGGAAACAGGCCAACACACAGGAGGGGGGATTTGCCTGACCTGACTACAGATTGTAAGTGCTGCTATACTGCATTTGGAGTAATGTTGGTTTAACAGGGCGTGTGTGGATATGGCTGTCCTACATGTTTTAGTACCTGTCATGTCAGTGCCATGTTTATGAGGAAATCCCCATCTGTAGGGTCATCTGCAGACTGGGCAGTGTGTGGTGCTTTTTTGTTTCATGTGCTACCCACAGAACAACCTATCTGTGAACTGCAGAAGGTAGACTGGGCGCTTACCTTTGGTACAAGAGTCTTTGTTTTGCTTAATGCCTTATCCATGCAGCCCTGCAGGGCTAATGAGAAGGCATTTGTAAGTGATTCAGCGGCTTGAGTACTGTTTTTTCCCGGCTGGGGGGGGGGGAGACCACACACCACTTTAGAAGTGTAGGTGTGACCTTCGGTTCTTTCTTTCTTCTTTTCTTTACTTTTTGTTATTTGGGGGTGGGTGGGATGGGGGACCTCCAGTGATCTGATCTGTGATCTGATCTGACTGAGGGGGTATACTTCAGTGTTGAACATTGTGCTCCATGTCATGATGATGATGATTTCAATATGTTTTCTCTCTGGTGTGGGATGTTTCACTAGTTGTTCCATGGTATTTGAGTTTATGAATTCAGGAAACTTTGGGCTAGTGTTGTTTGGCCAGTCAGTCTAGTCAGTCTCTATATTAGTCCAGTGTAGGATTGCAGTCTGTAGATGGTGAAAGCCATGAGAGTTACTGACTTCATATCCCTCATAGAACATATGTTGCAACAAACCCTTTTACAACAGTAAATGTATGAGGTTATCACAGCAACATGTCAATATTGGTCCTGTGTATATGCCTCCAGCCACCACTCTGTCAACCTTTGTACATATGTCATGCAGTAAGAGGTGCATATGTGCTGTACACCATAATAAGTGACATCATATCTGATAACATGCCAGTGAGATATCAGACTGCTACATATGCATTGTAGGGGTTATATTTGATGACATAACCTGGACATTCTGTGGTTGTGTGTACAGTACTGAGATCTGTGTACTTATGGTGCTTGTCAACAGTGTGTGTATTGTTAATATGTACCTTGACCTGTGTACAGACTGTGGTAGATGTCATTGTTCTTGGTCCTGGTCTATCTGATGTTACATGCTGCTTCACTGTATGTTGCCCTAACGTCTTACATGTTTTTAGGGCCAAACACACACACATGTCCCATACCACAGACAGGCATCAGACCACACTGTGTAGCAGGCCAGTATATGTAGGGTTAGTGTGTGAGTGGCACATATGAGGATGGTGTTGAACAGATAGCCCATATATTGTAATATTATGCTAGCTTACCATATGTGGCTGGGGCATGGTTCACATTGGTTGTGGTTATGCACTTTCACACATGTGTCTGTTACTCTGTGCTGTGACATGCCTGTACAGCTTGCTATATATGCAGGTACATGTATATTCCCCATTAGGAAATGTTGGCCAGTGTTGAGCCAGTATACCTGTATCCTGCACAGTGCTTTGTTACATGCCTAGCAGCTTAGTGTACTTAGCCAGTGAGATATCATGTCCAGATACTTGCCAGATGTACTGCTGCTGGGCCACCATAACACTCATAGGTTCATAGGTTGGTACTGGGCTATCTGCCCGAAAGCATATATTAGCCCAGCCATGTTGTGCGGTATACACCTCCCCTTTAGTAGTTCCCTAGACCCTTGTACTAGCAGCTAGTACCCTTGTCCCCTATCTAGTAGTGCTGCTGGTGTGATCCCCGGTGTGAACTTTCTGTTACCCATCCACTCATCAAGGTTCCTTTTGAAGAGTGATAGTGAGGGGCTCTGTCTTATGTAGATCGGGACCCTGTTCCATAGTAAGGGAAGTCTCTGCGAAGGGAATCTATCCCTCCAGCATGTTCTATTCATCAGTGCCAGCTGGTGACTTCAAATCAAAGGGGGGCTGCAGGAGACAGCTGAATGGGTGGGGTCAATGGGAAGGGGTGTGACCAACCAGAAAGAGGAGGAGCTATGCTCAAAACCACAAAAACTAACTAAATACACTGCCCTGGGTGCGAAACCGTCATTATGAGAGTCCAATCAAGACAAAATGAAGTGTAGAAGAATAAAAATATTTCAATGCATTGGCTGCATGACAGCTTACTTAATATCTAGATGGAAACAAAAAGGTTGTGAGGCATGAAAAAATAAATTACTTTTTAAATGCATTAATGGAATGCCAGTCAAAATCAAGTATAAGAAAAACAAGCAGCACTCAACTCAAACCACTTCTTGCACTGCAGTTCTAATTATAATTTATATTCAGCTTTATTAAAGTACAAAGTAACATGCTGAAAGTAGAAATCTCTGATGCCCCCACTTGTAAAAATGTTTCTTATCCAAAAAAGACCTGCTGCCTGACAACTATCTACTTGTTTCATGGGGAAAACATGATCAAAGTAAAAAATGAAAAGCAAACAAGAAATAAGCTCAAGATACAGGTTATGGACCACATGATTGGCATTCTGTTTAGTTTACGGGTAAAGCCTGCAGAGATGACTGGAAGTCTCCAAGTGTAATGAGCTTCTTAAAATAATGTAATCCTGTCCTTTATTACAAATACTGTCATATGCATTTCAATACCCAAGGCTTATACATTATCTAGTTAAGTATTCTCTACATGGCAACAACAGAAAAGCTTTCAATGTTGGCAATTCTTTAACAGTATGCTTATTAAAGCTTACTTGCATCTTACGATCTCAGCCAAGCTTACCTGATGATCATTAAAGTATTGCTACTTAAACACAGAGCGACAGGCACTTTGAGTAATAAGCATAAATCAACAGTACAAAAACATGACAGAAACCAGACCATTCTGCAAAAATCAAGGACAGATGAAAAGACACTCTAGTACTTGTGTCTACCTTGGATGGGGGGGGGTACTCTGCACATTTACACTGCATAACTACTACTTGCCTTGCTTCGACACATCCAGAGTCACTACATGGGGGAGTGGGGTGCAACAAGTATGTCACAATTTGAAATGTCTCTGGCTGACTGTGATGGCCCTGACACATTTGTCATACCTCTCAACCTCAGAGCAAGAAATCTGGACAAAGCCATACAAAGAAGTGGGACAAAGGCCCAAAAATAAGTACAAATTTTAAATATTGCTCTTATAAACTTAGAAAGATAATAGAATAAGTCTTGCATTAGTATGAATTTTCTGAATGGTATGAAATATGAAACTCTAATGTCTGTCATTATTTTCTAACTTCAGTCTTTAATGATTTGTCACTAATTTGCCAAAAAAAACACAATTTTATGAAAAATGGACCAAAAATGTGATGTAAAAATATAAACTAGCCACACAATACAGCTGGGAACCTGTCAAAGAAGGGACACTTTAATATTAGTACTGCTAACTTGAGTAGCTGACAAAATAAAAGAATCTACATGCATTTCTGAAATAAAAGTAATCTATAACTCTGATTATTACAGTTATTTCTTAATTGGAAACCCTCCATGTTTTCTTCCTAAATTGCTATTTTGTGGAGGGATTATTAGGGGGAAGAGCAACATTTTGAGCCAAAATCAGGGACAGTTGAGAGGTTTGGCTATGCCTAATTCTATAAAGCAATTTATTTGCATGTACCTCTCAACCTATTAATGCAATAAATCTGGACAAGGCCAAATATAATGGGGGAACATATAAACAGTCCTAAAAATTGCTCTTGTATAAACTGAGACAGTTGATAGAACAACAGGTCTTACTTTAGCATGCACTTTTCTGAAAGTTATGAAGTCTGAAACTATTGTGTCATTATTTAGTGACTTAATTACTAAATGATTTGCCAGAAAACCCCAAATTTTATGAGGAACAAACCAAAAATAAGTAGCAAAAATCTATTCATTCTTTGAAAATCTGGACAGTTGGGAGGTATAGTTCAGCTGGGGCTGTCTTTAAGTTTGCCGCCCTTCCCCCTCACAAAATCATGGTTGAATGGAGCCTCCCCCTGCAGCCATTCCAATGATCCATTACTTGGCTCTTCCACTCCATTTACCATAAACACTAAGGTGCATACTGATTTACTTCTATGATGATTTGGACTTCATTTGACAGTTTTAGTTTGCATTTTACAGCACAAACACTAAGACATCTGCTAAACAAACTTAGCATTAAAACTTCTCTGCCCTTGAAACTCACATTCATTGAAACCCACATTCAAAGAAAATACATTTTACCAGTGGCAGATAAAGATTAATTCTGGGCTGTTTTCAAATCATAGACCCCTTGCATATGAAACATACATGTGCTCTTTGATACACCTTCCTATTGTTTTGAACATTTTTCCAGTAAACTATGAAACAAAACGCATGCACCAATAATGGCAAAACTGCCCAATTCAGAACATCTTTCCAGTAAACAATGAAACAAAATGCATGCACCCATAATGACAAAACTGCCCAGTTCAGAACATTTCCATCATAAAAGTCTACTCAAACTTCTACAGTCCACCATTATCAGTAAATATGCACAATTCTACAGTCCACCATTATCAGTAAATATGCACAATTCTACAGTCCACCATTATCAGTAAATATGCACAATTCTACAATCCACCATTATCAGTAAATATACACAATTCTACAGTCCACCATTATCAGTAAATATGCACAGTCTCTGAAGAAGTAAAAAAGTAATCTAAATAATTCCACATTAAATAAATCTGTAACTAATGAAGAGGTTGCTGCTAGCAAACACCTTTATATTTCATGGTTTCATCGAAAAATAAAGTGTCTGTCCCTGAGGAATAAATTGCCTATATTACATTAAAAATGATAAGCTAGTAACATTGCAATAGGAAATGGATGGCAAACTGATAACAGGCTCATAGTTAGTATCTTAACTTTTTCAGTACGGCAGCATTCACCCTTTTGGGAGTAGAACCAACAACCTTCTGCATCAAAAGCAAGTACACAACCTGTTGTGCTATTAACAATGCAAGTTGACTTAGCATAAGCAGCACTAAACTGTTCTTCTCCTGCAGCTCTCAGCTACTTGTAAAATCTACTCAATACTTAACTGCATCTCAACTTCGCAGCACAAGAAATCTGGAAAAAGCCAAATTTATTGGGGGGTGGTCAAAAGCCCAAAAACCAGGGACACATTAAACATTGCTTGTATAATCTTGGAAAGTTGCTAGAATAAAATGCCGTGTTACCACCATACATTTTACTACCAATGTCCCTGTGCAAAACAGTCAGAGCAACATACCACTATGCCAAATCACCTGCTTTGTGAAAGAAAAATGCTGCATTACCACCATACATTTTACTGCCAAGGTCCCTATGCAAAACAGTCAGAGCAACATACTACTATGCCAAATCAGCTGCTTTGTGAAAGAGCAGAAGACTGAAACTTAAATGGCTATCATTTAATGAATTCAGTTCTCACCATAGCTGTCAGCCTCTTAGCACAAAACACCTGGACAAACCCAGTAATGAGGGAATGCAGCCCTCAAACATATTCAGTGAATTCAGTTCTTGCCATAGCTGTCAACCTTAGCACAAAAAACCTGGACAAAGCCAATAATGGGGTAATACAGTCCAAAAAATAAGGACAAATTTCAAATATTCATCTTATAAACTTAGGTTGTGTTACTATGTATTTTCTGAAGAATATGAAGTCTGAAATTCAAATGCCTGTCAATTTTATTTAACACCAAAAAAACAATTTTCAGCAGAGGCCCAGGAAGAAATAATGCAGACATGTCTTTGTAACATGGGAGGACACAAAAGCAAAACCCACACAAACACAGGGAGAAGATGCAGACCCCACAAAGAAGGCACCCCAGCCAAGAATCAAACCTGAGAACCTACAGCTGTGAGGCAACAATGCTACCACTGCACCATCAAATATCAAGCATTTTAACATTTAGAAACCACAGATATTATGAGGAACAGATCAGATCAAATATGAGGCAAAAATCTGCAATATTTTAGAAATGGTGGTGGATAGGGAATTCAGGTCTTTAACACCTGCATACAAGGTATAGGGTTGAAGCCTGAGGTATTCCCTACCACACCACCATGAGTCTAGCCACCAGTATATAGCAACTGGGGCATTTACACACACACACACACACACACACACACACACACACACACACACACACACACACACACACACACACACACACACAACCTGTAGTAGGCCGATCTCGTAGCTGCAAGCAAATAAATCCCTCTTAAATCCACTGTAGTTGCAAACACATAAATCCACACAAGACTCCGTCATAGCTGCAAACACATAATTCCACACAAGACCCCGCCCGTCCAGCTCCGAATCGTGAGATCTTCCCGATGAGACTGCAGCAAACTCCAGACTGCTGATGTTGCAGTCCGACTCTGATGAGGTCTCCCAGTGAGTTTCTAGGACAGTCTATTGCAGTTGTACTCCATAGACTTCGGGAATCTTGCTCTAACATGTTTCCCAGTCCGGACTGCTGCTGAAACAGTCTGCACATGCTCCAGACTGTCTCAGCAGCAGTCCGGACTAGTGCGCAAAGTCCGTGAATTTTGAATTTTTTTTTTTTTTATTTTATTTTATTTTATAATTTCTTTATGTTTTACAGCTGGGGGGGCTGCAGTCCGGCAGTCCAATAGCATAGGCCGGCCCTGCAATTCATGTCTGTATGTATGTCGCATGTATGTCAGACAAAGCAGTGGGATATAGTACAGATGAATGTCACTAACTAGTGGGTAGTATGTGGCCATGGCACCTCAGTAACAGCAGTTATTGTGTGTCAGGGCAGACAGGGGTGTGTGAATGCATAACCTGTGGGGGCAAATGTATACCAATAGGTATGTGTTATACTGATGTACATGGCTAACATCCACATTGTCAGGCTTGGTCCACATGTCTTGCACTAAAGGGTTCTGTGTATACCTCTGGACTGTCCTGAGTGTGTCCGATTGTCCACATATATTTGCCAATATCTCTGCTGTAGTCCACAGGAGCATTACTGTGCTAGCAGTGGTACTGTACTATGATGTCCTTATGATGTCTGTCAGTAGACAGCGGTGCACATGTTAAAAGAAGATGTGACCTCCTACACACACCATGTCTGTGAAGACAATCCCTATTACACTAGCAATAGTCTATAAATATACCTGCAATACATACCTGACATCCCATTGCACTACAAAGTTGGGACTATAGGGGTTGAGGTAGGGCTCCACTCCATGTTCAGGACATATGGTGGGCATATATGTATATATAATTATCCAGATATCTGTATAGATATATACACATATACATATCAACATACATAGATGGATACGTATATGTACATAGATATACATGTAAACACTCAGATATATACATATACAGAGCAATATATGCCTACACATATACAGATAGAGATACTTATGCACAAATACGTATGGATATCTATCTATATATTGACAGTAGTAGATATATCAGAACAGATATGTATGCACATATAGTTATAGATATCTACATATATACCAACATAACTAGGCATATCCGTACACATAGGCTGTGCATACATATATAGCTATATAGATATATATCTATATGCATATATTATATATATATATATATATATATATATATATATATATATATATATATATACACATATATATATATACATATATGTGTATATATATATATATATATATATATATATATATATATATATATATATATATATATATATATATATCTATGTGTGTGTAAATATATATGTACATACGAATAGATGTACACATGATATATATGTTGCACTATACAGATGTGTTTATAGACATATATATGAGTATACATGTGTATGTACATGTAGACATATATAGACCTATTATATGTATATAACCATATTCCTGTCATGTGTAAACTTCACAGTTGTGTATACCGTCCCAGATGTATCTCACCGTATGTATCTGCTATGTGTACATTATGATAAAGCAACATATGTGATGCAACAGTCATATTAATAACAAGGACTACACAATTTAGGAGCTAAAGGCATTTGTTTAATACTACTAAATATGTGTATTGACAGCTATATTGGCAAGACGACAGCTGTGTTCGTAGTGGCTAAGTGTAGTGACTTTAGTGTACAGGGTCCAGGGTTCAAGACCTGCAATGGCTGTTCATTTTGTTGCTGGGCAGAACAAGGGCTGCCGATTGCAGAGTAGTTAAGGCAGTTTTGAGCAGCTTGAAGCCCATTTACATGGGTTTGCATGAAGCTAAGTGGTGCTAAAGTATGGGTAAATATACGGGTGCTTACACAGTATAGGCTTCACTTACCAGTGCACAAATCAGCTCAGCTGTTATATTGCAGCAATGTTGATACTTGCTAAGCATGGCTTAGCCCTGGTAACCAGGTCACACTACCCAGTCTGATAATCTATAATAAGTGTATGTAATGCCATGTACAATACATGCACCTATGTGCTGCCATTACAGTAGCAAGGGATGTGAGTGTCATGTGTGGGACAAAGACATATATGAGGCCTGTACAGCACTGTTATCCATGTGAATGTGTTACATACAGGTGTAGTAGCCCAGGGTATTTGCTGTCACACTTGCATACAGTGTATCATGGCAGTACTACTGCTGACAGTGCTTACCCAGGCAAGAGCAGAGCGCTAAATGTAGTACTGACAACAGGCACACCTGCGGGCATAGCTGGATACTGAGGCCTCCCTGTTGTATCCCTGGTGTTGAGCTGTGTCACAGGATATACACCTTACTGGGTAATGATCCATCATGTGAAATGTAACTGTAGACTACCGTCTGTACAGCACATGTTAGTGAGGGCTTCTGACATGTAGTTATGGTATACATATTGTTGTCAGATGTCTATCTGTCAACACACTCATGCCACTGCATAGCTACTTGCCAAGCTGATGACTGTCAGTCCCTGTACAGATGTGCAGATGGCAGGTATCCAGCTGGGATATGTACAGGCAACATAAGCTTGATTGACTCTGACATGTCTGCCCAGCTGTGTAAGAACTGGCACATATAAGAGATGTCACCCTGTATGCACTACATGCCACAGGTACCTCCACTACACTACCATAGTCAACAGAACATGCTTGGGTACAGGTCCCCATCAAAAACACTAACCATGTGTTGTAATGCATGTTGCATACATGTCAACATGATCACCTCAGTTGCCATGTGCAGGGAGCATGTGGAGGATTGGCTGATGCATGTCATTCTCATCCTGAGGGTCACCACAGTAGTGTCTGTCAATAGATTGCCCACTGCCACCTAACAGGTGGCAGGATACCACTGTACACACAACCCCTACACAACCCATCTCCCCTTGGACAATAGCTAGGTACACAGCTATGACCACCTGCAGCGAGGCATCCCTGTACTGACACATGTGTATGTGTGCATGACTGAGTATAGCAATGTCTGTGTGTTAGCACACCTGTACTTGGGAATTCCATGAGGGCCTTCACAACCAACACAACACCCATTGCCATAGTCAGTTGTGGCTGCTGCTGAATGGGACATTACATGTACCCTGTTAAGCTCCCCCCCATACTGGCTAGATGAGCCTTGCAGTACCAGTACAACAGTGTTTTATAAATTGGTTAATAGGCATGGGATACTCATTGTGTTCTGGCATGTGTGTGTAGTTGTGCATGTCCGTATATCTGTAGAGTACAGCATTCTGAGGCCACATACTCCTGTCACAATACCCATTGCCACACAGTAGTACAGATAGTGTTGTTGCTGGTCATAGCTGAGGCATGACAATGCAACAACCTGCTATGCTTGTGGCATGAGCATTCGATGCATATCTCTGTAGTACCTCTGTTGGGGTATACTATGGGTTATATCGCAGTTGTGGCCAATGTGTGATGGTGGGTATGGCAGAGTGTCAACATGGGTTTTAGGGAGTACAATATCCACTGGGGTACACTGTCACTACACCAAGCTAAACCCAGTATATGTCCCATGTACCACGTTATGGTTACTACTGTCACTATCAACCATACAGGTAAATGATACCACAATCCAAGCCAGTTATGCATGTGTTGTGTGTAGCCAACCTGTAACACATTGGACACATGGTCAAGTTAGTTGGCCTTTCTATATTGTGTGCACCTTCTACATATGTATCTTACTATACATGCTACTATACATATATCTGCGTGTGTATGTGTAGTTACATATATATATATATATATATATATATATATATATATATATATATATATTTATATATATATATATATATATATCTATATCTGTATCTGCATATATGTGTCTGTGTATATGTATCCTCGGGGTGTTGATTGCTTCCACACTGTACATTTCCTATGGGAGCTGGACTGTACTGCATGGTATGTTACTGATACCAGCCTAACATCATACAGGTGGAATGGAGTACTGTTAACATCTTGTGCCCATGTCGTGTCAGGTCCTGGTTATGGGATCTGCACCAGTTGGTAGTGTATTGCAGGGCAGATGTGTTTGGCTGTGGGGGGGGGGAATACCTATTCATACAAGACGTATGTTGTTTGGTGCCACTCAACCCCATTAACGGTGCATGTGGACATATATGTTTTTGTTATGTTCCCATTTTTATCTACAGATGTATGTCCGTATATACCTATATAGATATATATATCTGCTTACATATATATAAATTGCTGTGTATATATATATATATATATATATATATATATATATATATATACATATGTATATATATATATATATATATATATATATATATATATATATATATATATATATACATATAGATGCAGACATATATATCTATAGATGTATGCATATGCATGTATATATGTTTATATATATATATATATATATATATATATATATATATATATACATATATATATATATATGTGTATATAAACATCAGGGTTAAGTATATCTGACATTGCTTAGTGGTAAATCACTTTGACTATGGTGTGCAGGGTCCTGGGTTCTAGTCTTGTAGAGGCTGCTTATTTTGTTGCCAGGCAGAACAAGGGTTGTTGGATTCAGAGTGATTAAGGCACTTTGAAACAGTTGTAAGCGGGTTTGTGCGGGTTTGGGCAGAGGTAAGCACTGCTAACTTCTGGTTACAATTTCTTAAACTCAGTTAGTTTTTTAATTGCTTAGCCTGTGTAGGCATTGCTTACCCCCATGCAAACAGGCTTAAACCTGCTTAAAAGTGCTTACTCCTGCTTACCCTTGTGCTAATTTCTTTAAAAGAAAAGAAAAAAGGGTTGATAGGAAAGTGTTGAAAAAGGGGCATAAAGAGGGAAAGACAGTCAAAAATAGGTAGGAATGTGCAGGAAGGGTGTAGGGAAGCTCCATAGCTGCCCATTTCCTCTACAGCAACAACTGTGCATATAGACTGAATTTGGAGTTAGATTTGGACACTCAAACCCCTGAAAGAGGGGTGAAGACAACAATAATATGTTGTGATGCCAGTTAGACCAGATTACGTGTCCAGTGGACATGTGTGCGAAATCAACAGCTATGTATAGGGCGAGATTTTTTTTTTAAACAGATTGCCTTTTTTTTTTCAGGTGAGAGTGGGATGTTGGGGAGGGATTGGAGGTATATTTGGGGAGGTAGGTTGGGTAGGTTAAGAGACAAGATAAACAAGACGCATACAGGGGCGGTATATGACACATGTGGGGGTTAAACACCTTGATGTGGAGGGGTGTTGGGAAATCAGAATCCCATGAGCCCTCTAGTGGAAACAGTGGGACTGAGATCCCCACCCATGGGCAGTCACCACTGCACCTTCACAGCCCCGAAGGTGGCAGTGCTGGGGGCTGAGTTGCAGAACCAGGCCAATCCTCTAGTTGCAACACATGGCCCTTGAGCTGGCGTAGCAGATTCCCGACCTCCCTGTGACGCTCGTTACGCACCACGACCCGGACCTCGCGACGGGTGACAGGTTCCTGTCATGAGCCCCATCCCCTGAAGCAGTTCCACCTGAAGGTGGTGCAGGACCAACAGACGAGGAGGTCCCGGGTTGGACCCCAGACATACTGGTGCCTGGTGCCATGACCAGCTGAGGTGGGACAGGTGGGCCCGCTGGGACCGGCCTTCCCAAACGTGCTATAGTGTTTAGATTTTATCATTATATGTGGTTAGTAATAGTCAACACATTCCAGAGTTAGGTATAACAGCATGCATAGATATTCCCATTAACCCAGACACCAGATACGGAACAGTTGCATAGCAAACGGAACACATGCATATCTGGGACCACAGTGGTAATAAAAACAGCATGCAGGTACATTGATGGCACCATGCCTCCAATGATGGAATAATTCAATATAGCACATGCATGGAAACAAATTTAAATATATATCAACCAATAGGACATAATCAGAAGAGTGGAGTCATTACATACTGGTTGAGCTGGGTATGTAGTTTATTGTTGGAGATATTGTGGGGGGAGAGAAAGATGTCAATTAACAACTAGTATATTCCTGTAGTCTACATTACTTTCCTAGTCAGTGCTGTTATCTGTACCTTACATGTATTACTACACTACCCTATAGCCTTAGTTTGGTCAGTGATATGGCTGTCATCATCATTATACATGAACTAGGTTTACCTGCAGTATACACCTCTTACCTGGTATACCTGTGGAGGGAATGTTTGTTAACACTAACTGTTTCTACACATACTCCCAGATTTCAGGTTGATGTTGTGCACATAGCTATCCAACTAGCTAGCCATCCACCATACGTTTTTGTTTTAAAAATCACTTCCTCAGAAGAAAATGAAAATGTATGGTGGAGCGTTAATGTGCTGTGTTTCTGTGGAATAAAGTGAACTGAAGTGTGCTGAGCCATCTGTGAGTTTTTTTCACAATTTTCTGAGCTTGTCCTGCTCAGGGCTTTATTGTTTTGCCTGAAAAGCTGCTTCATTTTGTGGATTACAAGTTTTATTTGGAAGCTGCTGTGAATTTTGTTTTGTTTAAACTTTACATACACTACTAGCCATCCACTTACCTTAACCCAACCCTAACCCTAAGGTCTGTCACTATCGTACACTTACCTCACCTGCGCCCTAACCCTAACTCACCTAACCAGCCCCTAACCCTAACCTAC
This sequence comes from Protopterus annectens, assembly GCF_019279795.1. Taxonomy (NCBI): domain Eukaryota; kingdom Metazoa; phylum Chordata; order Ceratodontiformes; family Protopteridae; genus Protopterus; species Protopterus annectens. The sequence continues at coordinate 473,083,747 of NC_056736.1, read as the reverse complement.
ACACAACTGCACACTTACCTGACCCGCACCCTAACCCTAACTCACCTAACCCTAACCTACACACAATCTTACCTGACCCGCTCCCTAACCCTAACTCACCTAACCCACCCCCTAACCCTAACCTACACACAATCTCACACTTACCCTGAACCTGACCTGTAACGTTCCAACATATCGAATGCTGAAAACAGCAAAGCCGCAGCAACAGCCCACCAAATTCTTTCCCTGGGAAAGAATTCGGTGTCCTGCACCTTCGCTGTTTTCATCGTTCAGCATTACTGGTTAGATATTATAACACTCGAACTTTATAAAATTCAGTGTTATAATATAGACCCCTTCCTGACATGGTGCCTGCAAGGGGAAGCTACAACTGGTTATGAGATGTATTCCCGCCTGTTGGGTTTAAGTAGGGCTGATTTCCTGCACTTTACCGTGATTGGCCAGTTTTGAAAAGTAAACCAGAAAAAAAGTAAATGAGAAATTAGTAGCTCTTTACACATTTGAGCACTGTGTTTGCACGGCATGCCCCCGGGCCTAAAAAAAAAGACAATGGGAAGGGAAAACAGCAGTAGGAAGGTAATCAGGGAGAACTAGCATAGCTGGCAGGTGAAATGTATCGGAATCAGCCAATTACACAGGCAGCAGACCAGTCCAGCCCAAAACACTACTATAAACTATGCAAACACCTTTCTCTCTGTTTTTTCCCACATACTCTACACCACCGGTGTATACAAGCGGTGTAATTTTAACAAACAAAAACATCAAAATGATAGGGGTTGCAATAGCTATCATACATCAACATGTGGAAGAGGCTGAGGGTAGTGAGGATGACAATGCTGTTGACCAACTCACAGTGAGGAGACAGAAAAGAGTGTACAGACCCAGGGTTACCTACCAGGGGCTACATGAGCTGGAAATAGTAGAGCACTATAAGGTGGACAGGAACCTCCTACAGCAAATTGTTGAGCTGTGCCGGCCACGCCTGACACACAGAACTAACAGAGGAGAACCCATCTCAGTGGATACCAAGGTATGTGTAGGCCTAAGTATACTAGCCACAGGTAGCTTCCAAAGGTCAACTGGGGATATCATGGGGATCTCACAGGCATCAGCATCCAGGGTAGTCCACCAGTTCCTGGATGCCATGTCAGCACATGCTGGTGAGCACGTATACTTCCCCAACACCTGGGAGGTGTTGGCCAGCAATATGCATCTCTTCCACCAAATAACAGAATACCCTGAGGTAGTAGGTGCTATAGACTGCACACACATATGCATCAAAGCACCACCCAGTGAGCGGGGTATGGTCTACATCAACTACAAGGGCTTCCCATCCATCAACTGCCAGGTCGTGTGCGATGCCCAGGGCATAATAATGAATGTGTGTGCTGGCAGCCCTGGAAGCTATCACGATTCCCACTTCTGGCATCTGACGCAGCTGTACCAGAGATTTGAAAATGGGGACATACCTCATGGTCACCTAATGGGGGATGCTGGTTACGCACTGGAGCCGTGGTTGATGACACCCATCAGAAATGCACACACACCCAAACAAGAACTCCATAATTAGAAACACACACAGACCAGAATTATAATAGTGCATGTGTTTGGGATGCTTAAGTCACGGTTCCGGTGCCTGGACACATCCATTAGAGCCTTGCAGTACTCCACAGCTACATGTACTCAAATTATCATCCTGTGTGCCATGCTACACAATATGATCCTGTGGAAACAGATGCAGCAGGAACAACATGAGGCAGGGCCACACAGCCCCCCACCATTGCCAAGGCCTGCACAGGCACAGAGTGACTCAGAGGAAGAACAATCCTGAGCCTACCCCAGTAGGCAGAAGGAGGCATGCCCAGTATGCCCTGGCCTTGGCAAAGAGGCAATGCATAGCACATACACTGACACAGAAGGGACCCAGGGAATGACACCTCTCTCTGACTCACACATGCAGTAAAAGGGATGCCAAACATGACACTACCTGTGCTCATCCATATATAGGTAGTGTACTATGTGCATCCAACATAGGCAGCCCTCCAGCACCATCCTCAGTACTGGCACACCCACATGGTAAGTCACTCTTCTTACCAATTGCCAAATGGAGTAGTATGTGTTGTTACTTGTATCTATGGTATGGATGTGAGCATGCAAGGAATTGGGTGGATGAATGGGATGCCAGCAGATAGTAGAGACCTATAGTAGCAGCATGTGATCTGGAACAAATACTGGTGTCACCATAGTAGCAAGTACTACACATGGTGACAAAACCAATGCAGGAAATGTGCTAGGCCACATGTGTGTCCATATGACACACACATGCCAGTCAGGGAGGTTCACAAACCCAACAACAGTCTCAGCAAGCAGGACAGGTGTAGACAAACACAAACAAAGGCTGTGCTAAGGCCTCTGAATGATGGCTATGGGTACCCCCCAGACCTCCACCAACAGACTACAGCAGGTCAGGCAGTGGGAAGTTAATTCTGAAGGGTAAGAAGTCAGAAAATGCTATGTAAGTCAAGCAAACCTAAGACCTGTAGTACACTGATATGCCTGTAGTCAGCATGATAGGTTATAATACAGAATGAAATGGAGTACCTGGCATACCAGTACAGTTATAGCAAATGTGTACAAGTGTCAGGTGTGCCCTCCAACCCTATGTAAAAATGTAGAACAGTCAAGTGTGCCCCCAATCCTGTGTAGAAATGTGGAAGCAGTCAGGTGTGCCCCCCCCCCAATCCTCTGTAGAAATGTAGAAACAGTCAGGTGTTCCTCACCCCCAATCCTATGTAGAAATGTAGTAACATGTATGTGTAGGTATAATACCGGTGGAGAACAGATGTCCTGAGGTGGCCAAGGTAGCAGGATAGATTGTAGCATTTGTAAAATATGCAGGTATATGTGTGTTAGGTTGGTGTGTGTTTCATATTATGTGAGAATGGTCAGTATGTATGTATGTATGTTGAGGTTTGACCTAGTGGCCATTGTCTACTACTGCCGATGAGAGGGCCAAGTCCTCACAACTTCTGTGCCAAAGACAATGCTCCCCAGTATATCACATTCTAGCAGTAAACCACTGTAAATGTATGGCAGTGATATGTGTCACCATCTGAAAGATGGACATGGCATGATTGTTGGGCTAGATATACAAGCAGTACACAGGGAAAAGTACTCCAGACATACAGTGTACAATCTGTAACTGTGAAATGGACACACCCTCGGAATTGTACATACAGGTATGCAACACATTATTTGGACTTGTAGTAGGGAATACCAATGTCGTCTGGCCGAACACTTGCAGATCACAAAGGTGATAGGACTGATGTATTGCAAAACAGATTATGTCCCTGCACAAGCCGGCATAACTGGAATGCCCCAAGCATATCTCTGAGTCAGATGCAAGTAGTGCCCATAGCACACATGCACCCAGCTCACCCAAACACCGCCCACAAATACCTCTCCAGTCTTATCCCTGCTGTTGGGAATGGGTACAATATGACCCCACCTGTGTATGGCAATAGCAAATGAATGCAGCATGCAGTGCAGGTGTCCCATGCAGGTGTGTCCCTAGCTGTAAGCAGCACACTGCCAGCATCCACACCGCCTGATCAATACTGATAGAAGCATTGGCATGAACTCCTAGAACATCTACCCTGTCACCCCAGGGGGAATATACTGTATGGCAGTCTGGGACTGTAGGAGTGACAGAATGCAATGGCCTGCTACAGTTGGCCTGCATCACCAGCAATTGGCCTACAGGCCTCTGGCAAAGACCTGCATCTTACCCGTACTGCCAATGTATGTTATGTCATGGACACCCAAATAACAACTTAACACACTCCACATAACCCACATGCAAGGCCATGTGGACAAACCACAGTAACATGTCCACTATGTCCCACTTTATGAACTGTGGACCAACACCAAGACACAGCCGTTATGAGGTGATAACTATAGGGAAAGTATGAGAGAATGTTTACATAATGTATGGAAGAGAATAGAATAATATTGTGGGGCATGGAGGCATGGACAGCATGGAATGTGCAAAGTCTGAAATACAGCCATGTGCACATACTATCCCTGGCTGCAAACACAAAATACGTGGCTACAAACCTGCCCATACACTACAATAGGGGTAATGTCCTGACTTATGACACCTGCCTCTGGGTAACCCATGTGAATCTGTACAGCTGTGACGTATTGTCACAGCAAGATAAGGCTATACTGTCACATCGATGGATTTACAAGTATGGGATCCTCTGCCATCACTGTACCAAGGTGCTGAACTGGATACACAGACCCAGCAGCAAGTGTCTGCAGCTCCCCCTCCAGATTGGCATAACTTTCCAGGAATATGTAGGCTTTTGACCACAATACTGGACACAGCTGCATCCACCCTGTGTTCCCCAGGACATCACTGTGAGCAAAAATGTCTACCTGACAGTACTTGAGGACATAAAACATCACAGTGTATAATAGTACACATGTCTGAATATCTCTGTTAAACACCAGTACCATGCAGCAGAAGCAACACAGACACAAATACCTACAGTATCCACTATCCCTTTCACAGTTTGACCCCATATTGCCAACTGATCTACAGATATCCTGCAGAAACAGTCTGCACTGGAGTACAATCTACCTGGAATGGATCCACACATTCAATACAGAAGGGGATACTGGGCATGCTCACACACAGAGGGAAATGAAGGCAATGTCAGACAACAACATACTGAAAGGTCATACTGGGCATGCTCACACACGTAAACAAATGAAACCCATGTCTGCCAACAACAGTGTACCATACATATCTGACATTTTCAGATTTTAGTGCATACACTCCTCAGTATGCACCAGTCATGCTTTGCACACACATTGGGTAGGACTACACACATACATCCAAGGACAACACACTATAGTATGCCAAAAGTACACATACATAGATGTGTGGAAGAGAGTGACTGACAAATAGTTTTCCATCATGAGGCCTGTCCCACCCAGCACAAAGTCAAATGGCTACAACCACATGATGTATAAATTTCACTCACTGTAGAAATTAGCCACTGGTATCCCTCAGCATTAAATACTCTGTGGTGCTAGTGCTAGCTGTGCAACATGACTGTACAAGACAGTAGTAATCTAGCAGTTCTATACACGTACCTGCAGAATATAAACCTGTGTGTGCCTGAATGTGGTGTGTCTACCTCTAGATGAATGGGTAAGGGCCCATGCACACACATTGCCCTCCCCATTGCCCTACTATGGCAAGCCTGCTGATGTCTGTCACTGTGAAATACATCTTTGGGGAAGGAATAACCCAGTAATCTCTGTGGTGTGTCTTATAACTGCATAATGTTGTAGTGTGATAAACTAGTTAGGTAAGAGTTCTAATCCCTAACATGGTAATTGTGAGCATGTGTCTCTGTCTATGTAAGGAGCACTGCCTTTTTAGCCTAGTCACACTCGCTACAATTCAAATGCCCTACTTTGGCAAGCCTGCTGATGTCATTCACTTTGAAATACACCATTGGGAAAAACATAGCCCAGTGTTCTCAGTGGTGCATCCTGTAACTGTGTAATTCTGTAGTGTGATAAACTCGTTAGGTAGGAGTTCTAATCCCTAACATGGCAATTGTGCATGTGTCTCAATCTCTGTAGAGAGCAATGATTTTTAGGCTACTCACACTCACTACAATTCAAATGCCCTACTTTGGCAAGCCTGCTGATGTTATTCACTTTGAAATATACCTTTGTGAAAATATGCACATAGTAATCTCTGTGGTGTGTCTTATAACTGCATAATGCTATAGTGTGATAAACTAATTAGGTAGGAGTTCTAATCCCAGACATGGCAACTGTGTGTGTCTTGGTCTGTGTAGGGTGCAATGCTTTTTAGGCTAGTCACACTCACTACAATTCAAATGCCCTACTTTGGCAAGCCTGCTGATGTCATTCACTTTGATGTACACCTTTAGGAAAGGGATAGTCCAGTAATCTCTGTGGCGTGTCCCATAACTGTGTAATGCTTTAATGTGAAATAGTAGTTTGGTAGGGGTTCAATTCCCAGATATGGCAAGTGTGGATGTTTCTTTGTCTGTATAGGGTGCCATGCTTTTGAAGCCATTCACAGTCACTATAACCTCCATTGACCTACTTTGGCAAGCCTGCTGATGTCATTCCCAGTGAAACACACCTTTGGGGAAGAAGTACTCCAGTAATCTCTGTGGAGTGTTCTATAACAGCATAATGCTGTAGTGTGATATAGTAGTTTGGTCGGGGTTCTATTCCCAGATATGGCAAGTGTGGATGTTTGTCTGTGTAGGGTGCAATGCTTTTGAGGTCATTCACAGTCACTACAACCTCCATTGACCTACTTTGGCAAGCCTGCTGATGTCATGCCCAGTGAAATACACCTTTGGGGAAAGAACACTCCAGTAATCTCTGTTGCATATCCTATAACAGCGTAATGATGTAGTGTGATTTGGTAGGGGTTCTCCTCCCAGACATGGCAAGTGTGAATGCTTGTGTGTGTGTTTGTCTGTGTAGAGTGAAATGCTTTTGAGGCCATTCACAGTCACTACAACCTCCATTGACCTACTTTGGCAAGCCTGCTGATGTTATTCTCAATGAAATACACCTTTGGGGAAGGAGTACTCCAGTAATCTCTGTGGCATGTCCTATAACAGTGTGATGTAGTAGTTTGGTAGGGTTTCTACTCCCAGACATGGCAAGTGTGGATATCTGTATGTGTAGGGTGCAGTGCTTTTGAGGCCATTCACAGTCTGTACAACCTCCATTAACCTACTTTGGCAAGCCTGCTGATGTCATTGCTAGTACATACACCTTTGGGGAAGAAGTACGCCCATAATCTGGTGTTTGCTGTAAAAATTTTGGGGGG
>NC_056736.1:473037079-473076346 GCF_019279795.1 Protopterus annectens | reverse complement strand
CTGCTTAAAAGTTCTTACTCCCGCTTATCCCCACACCAATTTCTTTAAAATAAAGAAAAAGAGTTGATAGGAAAGTGGTGAAAGAGAGGCACACAGAGGGAAAGAAGGTAGGGAAAATAGCTAGGGATGTGCAGGAAGGGTGGAGGTAAGGTCCATAGCTGCCTATGTCTTCTACAGCAACAGCTGTGCATATACACTGAATTTGGAGATAGCTTTGGACACACATACCCCTGAAAGAATGGTGAGGACAATAATACTATGTTGTTAAGCCAATTAGACCAGATTACATGTGTCCAGTGGACACGTGTGTGAAATGAACAGCTATGTATAGGGTGAGATTTTTTTTGGGGAACAGATTGCCCTTTTTTTTTTCAGGTGAGAGTGGGATGTTGGGGAGGGATAGTAGGTATATTTGTGGAGGTAGGTTGGGTAGGTTAACAGGCAACACAAACAAGACACATACAGGGGAGGTATATGACACATGTGGGGGAAACACCTTGATGGGGAGGGGTGTTGGGAAATCAGAAGCCCATGAGCCCCCTAGTGGAAACAGTGGGACTTAGGTCCCCACCCATGGGCAGTCACCACAGCACCTGCACAGCCCCAAAGGTGGCTGTGTTGGGGGCTGAGTCAGAAAGCCAGGCCGACTCTCTAGTTGCAACACACGGCCCTTAAGCTGACATAGCAGATCTCCAAACTCCCTGTGGAGCTTGCTAAACACCATGCCCCGGACCTGGCAATGGGTGAAAGTGTCCTATCTGCGCCCACTCCCAGGGAGGGTGAGCCCCATCCCCCTGATGCAGTTCCACCCGAAGGTGGTGCAGGAACAACGGATGAGGAGGTCTCGGGTTGGGCCCCAGATGTGCTGGTGCCCAGTGCCATGGCCAGCTGAGGTGGGACAGGTGGGTCCGCTGGGACCCGTATTCCCATACATGCTATGGTGTTTATGTTTTATCAACATATGTGGGTTAGTAATTGTCAACATATACCAGGATTAGGTATAACAGCATAAATCGATATTCCCATTAACCCAAACACCAGACATGGAACAGTTGCATAGCAAACATAACACATGCATATATTAGACCACAGTGGTAATTACAACAGCATGCAGGTACATTGATGGCACCATGCCACCAATGTGGGAGTATTTCAACACAGCACATGTGTAGAAACAGATTTAAATAATTATCGAACAATAGGACATATGTCCCAACATTAGAGTTAAGTCAGCACATACAAATTGAGTTGGGTATTTAGTTTATTGTTGCAGATATGGTGAGGGGAGAGAAAGATGTCAATTAACAATTAGTATATTCCTGTAGTTCTCTTTACCTTCCTAGTCAGTGCTGTTATCTGTACCTTACAAATATTAGTACACTACCCTATTGCCTTACTTTGGACGGTGGTATGACTGTCGACAATTATATAGATGAACTGGTTTTACCTGCAGTATAAAGCTCTTACCTGGTATACCTGTGGAGGAATTGTTTGTTAACACTAGCTGTTTCTAAACATACTCCTAGATTCCAGGTTGATGTTATGGACATACTTGTCCATCTCTTTTTGCACAGACTCTGGGCATGTCTTGACCACATGCAAGTGAACTGGGACATATTTCGACTATTGCCCTCTTAAACCTTTAGTGAATTACAACACTCTTATACAAGATTTGCTAGACATTTATATTATGTAGCACAGTGTGGGTGACAGTGATGAGTGATACCTTATTATTCAGAGTAACTGCAACACTAACAATGCCATACAATAACAGAGTACACAATACCAGTACAGGGTATCAGTCTTTTATTTCTAGGCCCAGTGTTCATATCTGACAGACCTGTGGGTGCAATGTTTGTTAGCACTACCTGAATATTGCCACACAAATTATCAGATTCCACATTAGTATTATGCACATACATCTCACTCTGTTACTGTACACACTCTGGCCACAGCTTGACAACATGGGGGTGTAGATGGGACATACTTGGCTTATTAATCTCATAACATTTTGGGGAGTTGCTGGAGTGACAGGTTTGTTCTCACAGATGTCTGACAATCAGTTGTATTTCTTGTTTGCTGCCTAAACGTCTGGGATCATCCCACTGATTTCCCAGGGGGACAGGCAGCAGGTATGGGTCGATTTACTGGACATTCTGGATATATCTGTACAGTTGTGGGGTATGATTCTGTATGCAGCCTACTACCACTCCCAGGATTCGAATCATGGCTCTGTGTGCTAAAAATACAACAGTTTACGTCTCAGTTGAGTGTGCTATTTGGATTTTATTGTCTGTCTTTTTCTGTTTTCTGTGTATGTTTCTCTCAGTTGTACTATATCACCTCTTGGGATTACACTAGTCATATACAGACATTCCTACACATTTAGTTTATGTAGCACAGTGTGGGTTAATATAACTGTACTATTAAGTGATTGCAAATCTACATTGCCATATGATACCAGAGTAAACACATGCTGTCCAGCAGTTAGACGTCTATTGACAGGCTATTATGCTTTTATTTACATACAACCTATATGAGACTCTTCCTGCCATATTCTCTGGTGTATGCAGTACATGCCTTAAACAATGCAGGTTTTATACAGACAATTAACTTACTACTACTTTTAGATTTATTTCCTATGACAATCCATGCAAGAGTATTACTAACCTGCCTCGCATCACAACCGCTCCAAGCGACATCCATGGGCCTCCTGGTTCATAGCCCACTCACTTGCCACTATTAAAGGCATAAGAGGAATATTTAGCCATACCTATCCATAATATACATGAGTTGGCAATTATTAAACAGGTAGTGGACTGATACTTACACATGGCTGGGACTTCCCCTGTCCTTCTAACTTCTTGGACCACTGATCCAAGAGATCACCCTTTTACTGCTTCAGGTTGGCATAGTGATGCTGACCTGCTCACCAGTTTGGGGTATGCCAGTGGCACTGGTGAGGTCACTGGACGAGATGGTCCCAGGCTTCTGCTTTGTATTGGGAACCATGGTACTGGCCCTGCGGCAGTCTTATGTCATGGTCGTTCACAAGGAGTCTTGCCATGACTCTGGACTCCTGGATGCCCCGGCTGTGCGCCCAAAAGTGCACACCCTCTCCCATTCCAGATATAGTGCCTACAAGGGGAAGCTAAAACCAGTTATGAGATGTATTCCCACCTGATGGGTTTAAATAGGGCCATTTTCCTGCACTTTGCCATGATTGGATGGTTTTGAAAAGGCTAAACTATGGGCAAACCTGCTTACCTAAGGTTGGCATTGCTTAAAGGAGTATACCAATGGGCAGACGGAGTTAGCTGGCCTACACATTGCTTACCCCTACTAAGCTGGGCTGTGCAATGCTTAGCATTGCCTAATATTTAAGTTGCATTATATTTGCATTGTGGCATTGATTTATTATTCATTACATGTTGTATATATGTGTTTGGTATCCATGATTCATGTGTACATACACTGTATGGGGTCCTTGTGTTTATTAGGGAATTTCAACACTTTATTACAATGACACCTCACATCTGGGCTTAATGCAGTACTCCATTTCACGTATTTATGTTATGTAGTAGGTTATACAACATGACTGTACATAGATTCCTTTCACATGTTCAGTTAGAATTTTCTACAGTGAGGATCTGTTTAGGGATACCTCAATTTTATGTATTGCTGTGATCGCTTAGTGGTTAACTACTGTGACTATAGTGTACAGGGTCCTGGGTTCATGATCTGCAAAGGCTGTTTATTTTGTTTCTGGCCAGAACAGCGGCTATTGCATACAGAGTGATTAAGGCACTTTTAAGCAATTGTAAGCAGGTTTGCATGGGTTTGCGCGAGGGTAAGCTATGCTAACCTTCGGTGAAATATGCTTACAGAGAGTTAGTTTCAATATTGCTTAACCTGTTTGTGCATTTCTTACCCCCATGCAAATGGGCTTAAACTCGCTTACTACTGCTTAAACATGCTTACTCCCGCTTACTACTGTTTAATAGTGCTTAAACTTGCTTACTAGTGCTTACTCCTGCTTACCACCACACTCATTTAGTCAGTAATGTCTAATGGTTCTTGGGAAGGTGGTGGATTTGGAAACTGTATGGAATTATCATTCATTACACATTTTACCTTCCATTTGTATCCCTGATTCCTGTGTACATATACTATATGTGGCACTTGTGATTATTTGTGGACTTTGCTACATTATGACAATGACACCTCACATCTGCATTTAATGCAGTACTCCAGTTCACAAATATATGTTATAAATATATAAATGTTCTAAATATATGTTATCGTAGGTTATGCAACAAAATAAATTGATCATACAGTGATTTGACATGGAAAATGGATTATACTGGAATGGGACTTGAGCCATGTATGACTGCTCCTAAGGAGAATGCTCTGCCCACTACATTATTGCTGTACTGCTTCATTTGTATATATCTTGCTTTTTCTCCTCTTATGCCATTTAAGCTGCATTAACCGAAGCTAACTGATGGGCAAACCCGCGCACCTATAGTTAAATTTAATCTGTTTCACAAAAAAAAAAACTTGATATTTAATGTTTTAACTATTGCTCTTGTAAACATGGGGGGTTGTTGCTGCGGGTATGTGAACACCTATGAGCAGTCTCGCTCATTCTTATTCATACACTGTTGTTCTTCATTGCAAGGGAGTGTATATTCTGAGAGCTCTGCTCTCAGACACACCTCCTTCACTCTTACATGCTTGTGTCTATTTAGGAGCTCAAGCAGCATGCCTTCATTAATATGCATGGCACGCTGCCATCCTGCTCCTAAGCGGCTGCATCCGTGCAGGACTAAGCTAGTCCTGCACTGAAGGATAGTGAATCTGGGGGACTATCTTATAAATATGCATAATTTTAAATAATGATGACCTAATAGAGCTATGCACCCATAAGACTACCCCACCACCTCTTGAACCTTGCCTTAAGCATTCATATTTAACTAAATCTTTTAAGTAAAGAAGAGAAGAATTCCAAGCTTCTGCTATCACTATGATTTTATATTATTCTGCAGGTATTAAACAGCTTAATTTAATGATCTTATGTCCTAAGCTTCTATCATTAATTAAAAAAGCATTTTATTGGTTTCTGTGTAACTTTACATTCCCTTTTTGCTCTAATACTAAAAAAGGACACCACTAGTCAATAATTTTACTAGCCATGAATCTTGCCCCACAGGTATTTAGGTGAAAACTGCCTTGAACAAATAGCCAATAAACATGAAAACTCTCTTTGCAGTATTTCAGTAATTGTACATTAAGCGTCAATGAAATTTCTCTTAACCAATTATTACATGCATGAACCTTAGTGTATGAGTAACCTGATCAACAAAAAGATGGAAAAATCTCACTCAGGATATAATAGACATTTGAAATATTCTATTATGCTTATCATTGAGTTCATCATATAGACAGAGTTTAAACTTGACAGGGTTACATGATTTGAAGACATGTTATTTTTTTAAAAAACTTAAATAATTCCCAGAGAACTAAATCATGTCAGTGCAACAATGTGAGTATTCAAATCCATGATCATTTCCACTCTTGATAGGTATCCCATGAAAACAGAACATATGACACATTACTAAACACACTTTGATCAGTTCTTACATTTTCTTAAAGCCAAAATTTGAGGGTTGACTTAATGGTTAAGATGTTTATTTCACAGATACTAGATACAGGGTTTGATTTTCTCCTTGGGAAGAATGGCTAGACTTAAAAAGGCACGTTGGGGTCATTAGTAGAAACCACCTATTTTCATCTTTGTACATCTGAATATCACTTAAAGTAGACCACTCATAAGCTACATCTCTAACATTACCTGTGCAAACACTGACCAAAACATTCTACCAATATAATCTCTGATCTCCCAATCACATCCCACTGTAAATGTCAAACCTGCCACACTAATGGGTCACTAATGGGTCAAACCCAGAGGACAAGATTTTCACAACTCCAAAGAAGAAAGTAAAAGTACAGATCCTTTCACATCAATTATTTCTTAGATCTTGTCAAGAAAAATAGCCTAATTTTTAATAACAATCATACCTAAATTTCAGAGAATCCTAACTTTACTCAGGTGTTTCCCCAAACAACTTTCAGTAATAAATATCACCCAGTTCATCCAGACCATTAATGATTAAAATAAATGAATGTCTCTTTCATCATAGCTATGGTGACATTGTCTTCCCAAAACTCACACAACAACACCGTTCCAATAGGATGTCCATAATATTCCAAATATAATATTTTTGAACTCTCTCATCTCAAAATCAGCTTGAGATAATCATTCACTGTTCAGGCTACAGTACCTGCTCAATCATTTCACAGTCTAGTGAGTGCTAGAGTCTATCTTGGCACTCAGCAGGCAGCCAATGATGAATCTAATTCTACATGGGGTGCCAATCCATCAAAGATGTAGTGGCACATTTACTTACACATGGCACATGTAATTGCAGGGTGATTGAAGGATCACAAATGCACCTATAACATATTTTTGGGATATAGTAGAAAACCAGAAAATAAGAGAAAACAATGTGAACTCTGTGAGGACATGCTGACTCCAAAAAAGATACCATAGCTAATAACTGAACATGAGAACTAATCACTGTAATGGTACCCTTGAAGGAGATCAATATCTTTGAAATGTCAATACATCCCAATGGCTTCAAACAGTTGTTTAAATCTGACATGGTTACATGATTTGAAGATGTATCATTTCATTTTTTGAAAAAAAAAATATCAGAGAATTAATTCCTGTGAGTGAAAAGTTGAGTATTCAAATCCATGAGCATTTCCATTCTTGAGACATCAAACTTTATTTTACCTTTATTTCTTTTGTATTTGTTTCTAGGCAAACTGCCCCATCAGTTTGATGAGCCTGATCTGCAACGCCATGGAACGTATTATCATGGAACTTATAAACAAAGACACTGGCAACCTTCAAACACTGGACCCCACCCAGTTTGGGTTCGTGAAGGGCTGATCTTGTCTCCTGAACATGATTGACTTCTTTGAATCAGTCTCCAGAGGTGTGGACGAGGGTAAGGCAGTCCACACAGCCTATCTGGACCTTGCCAAGGCCTTCGACACCATCCCCCTCTCTGGAATCATAGATAAACTTACTAAGCTGGGCAAATCCCTACATCACTCAATGGGTTGCCAACTGGCTTACTGTCAGAACCCACACTGTAAAAGTAGCTGACTCCAAATCCAGCTCAGACAAGTGACAAGTGGAGTACCTCAGGGTTCAGTCCTAGGACCACTCTTGTTTGGCATCTACTTCTCTGAAGTACAGGCCATAAATAAGGGAATCTGGCTAACAAAGTTCACAGATGGCTGCAAACTGGGAGCCATTATTGAATCCCCACATGATGTGGATATTCTAAAAAAGGGCCTTACAGAAACAGATACTTGGTGCCAGAGTCATGGGCTCAAGCTCAATGCCAAGAATGGTATAGTTATCCCCTTTGGGAAAAAAACATGTACCCATGAATTACCACATAGGTGGCAGTACACTAAACACCGAAAGTGTAATAAGAGACTTAGGGACACAGGTGGACAGTGGTCTCACCTTCGATAATCACATCGCCACAACAGTCAGGAAATCCTTCTATATGGCACAACTCATCACTAGGGGCTTTTCATCCAGAAAAAAGGAGGTCATTGTCCCACTGTACTCATCCCTCATTATACCCATTATAAAATGCAACTCATCCCTCAATAGAACCATTAAAGAATACAATGCCCCATTTGATATGTACATCTCAAGACATCTGCAACAACTGGAAAGGCGGCAATAATACCTCACTAAAAAAATCACAGGCCTAAAGCAGATGCCCTATGCTGACCATCTATAAAAACTCCAGTTATACTCTGTCACATATCGTCTACTCAGAGGTGATCTCTGTTTAACATACAAGCCCATGTCAAACCCAGAGCTGTTGGACATGCTACACTTAAAGAAATCCCAATCCCTCAGAGCCACGTGCTCCAGGGATTGAAACCTTGTCATCACAATGAACAAAACATGCTGGAGGCATAGGTTCCTGACCTAGAGACTTCCCAGACTCTGGAATAGACTGCCCATACATGTCAAGCAGAGCGCCTCTTTGATCCTCTTCAAAAGGAACCTTGACGATTGGATGGGAGATAGGAAATTCACCCTGGGGATCATGTCAGTCACCCTGCTACACAGAGGTCCAGGGAAGTAAATATTGTGGGAAGAAATAGCCAGGAAATTGTTATGGCTAGGCTTGTATAGGCCCTAGGGCCGATAGCCTAGTACCAACCTATGAACCTATGAAATACTTATCAAGAGAGATTTAATTGAAGGAGAATGTGTTTTCATCTTGTTTTTCCATGTTTTAGCAAGATATACTAATATTAGTGAAAAAAAGGAGCCATGTACTTGGCAACTCCTTGTCATACAGGCCCAGGATATGTTTCTGATTACTTACATTTCTCTTTCTTTATTGTTAAGGTGCTGGTTGTTGAGCTGAAATGAAAGGAAAGAAAGGAAAATCACTTATAATGTAGGAAGTTTACCTTTCCAGGTCAGAGGTATCATCACTAATATCATTGTCACAGATGACTCAAGTGTTTAATGGCTCTACAAACCCACAATGTATCTACCAGCAGCATTCACTTATTAGGAGGGTTTATTTGTCAAATATTTACATTTCAATTGTAACACAGAGTGAATAAAGTGGTAATGAAGCCCATATTAAAAAAAAAAGTTGATTGATGTGTAAGAGGTAATATTTTAGGAGTCTAAAAATATTTAAATGAGGAGTCAAAGAAGGAGCCAGTTGAAGGGGATGATCATGTCAGAAATATGTGGGGACAGTATGACATGGCACTAGCAAAGAGGCAGGGACTTGCACATAGCTTTATAACATAGTATACAAGAGTTGTGCAGACAGACAATAGCATCAATGACGTATACAAAACCAACACCAGGCTGTGGTTATCCATGCCAAGGATGGCCAAGCTATGCATCAGACATAGGCAACACAAGTACCAATATAACAAGGACAGGCACAGTTATTATTTGCATAGATGGAGAAAGAAGTGCAGGAGTCAGTGGCCTAGCTAGAGTTTGTGCCGCCTGGGGCTGTCATTGAGTTTGCTGTCCATCCCCTCACAAATTCATGGTCAAATGCACCCCCCCCATACACAGTCCTCCCCCCTGCAGCCATTCCAGTGCCCCATTAATTAGTTATTTCCTCCCCATTTACAATAAACACTGTAATGCACATACTTCTACAATGATTGTTTGGATTTAATTTAAAACTTTTATTTTAAATTTTATAACACAAACACTGATAGACATCTGCTAAACAAAGCAATACAGTTTCACAATGAAAACAGACTTAACATTAAAACTTCTCTGCCCTTAAAACTCACATTCATTGAAACAGCATTGAAATCCACATTCAAAGAAAATGTATCTGGCCATTGGAAGATAAAGTTTACCTTTGGGCTGTTTTCAAATCATAGGCCCCTTGCACACATATTTAGGACAATGCAGCCATATGTGTGTTCTTTGATTCACCTTCCTGATTGTGTTAAATTATATTCCTTGTATAATACAGCACACTTTTTACAGCATGCTTTAAATTTATTGTTTTGAACATTTTTCCAGTAAGCAATGAAACAAAATGTATGAACCAATAATGACAAAACTGCCCAAGTCAGAACTTTTCCATCATAAAGGTCTACTCAAACTTCTGCCATTACAATCCAGCAATATCAGTAAATAGGCACAATCTATGCAGATGTAGAAGTCATCTAAATAATTCCACATTAAAGAGATCTGTAACTAATGAAGAGGTTGCTGCTACCAAACAACTTTATATTTCATTGTTTCATCTACAAATAAAGTGCCCGTTGTCCTTGAAGGATAAATCGCCTATGTTGCATTAAAAAAAATGATAAGCTGGTAATATTGCAATAGGGAATGGGTGGCAAAGTGATAACAGAATCATAGTTACTAGGTATCTCCTCCAAAGGAGGACATTCTTAGAACTGCTGTATCCACCCACCCTTTAAAGTACAACACAGTACAGTATCAGCAATCCATCTGCATGCTATGGAAGTAGAACCCACAGTCATCTGCATCAAAAGTAAGTATACTACCTGTTGTGCTACTAGTAAGGCTTTTAAATACTTTAGCATAATAGTGATATAATTTGGTAAACAACAGTTACAAGTTGCAAACATAGTTGGCATATGCAGCACTAAACTTCTCTTCCCCTGAAGCTCTCAGCTCCTTGTAAAATGCACTTGACACTCAACTATATCTCTCAACTTTGCAGCACAAATAAACTGGAAAAAGCCTAAATTTATGTTGGGTGGGGACAGAGGTCCAAAACCAGGGACACATTTTCATTTTAAACATTGCTTGTATAATCTTAGAAGGTTGCTAGAATAAAATGTTTTGTGTTACCATGCACACAACACAAGCACACCTAAAAAACATAAATCCACACCTACACTTATAACCCTACAACTAACCCTACACTAAACTATAAATACACTACTATCTAGCCATTTACCTTAATCCAAACCCTAACCCTAAGGTCCGTCACTATCACACACTCACCTAACCCGCGCCCTAACCCTAACTCACTTAACCCACCCCTAACCCTAACTCAACTAACCCATGCCCTAACCCTAACTCACCTAACCCTAAGTCACCTAACCCGCGCCCTAACCCTAACTCACCTAACCCGCGCCCTAATCCTAACAACCATACAATTGCACACTTACCTGAACCTGACCCATACATTTCCACCACAGCGCTGAAAATAGCGAAGCCACAGAACCGGCCAACCAAATGCTTTTCGTAGGAAAGAATTCGGTGTTCTGCAGCTTCGCTATTTTTAGCGTTCGCTCAAAACAGGTCAATATTAGAATATTCGAAGTTTTAAAACTTCGATGTTCTGATATAGACCCAAAAATACATGTTGCTGTGAGAGTGAGATCTCAGTTGTCTGCAGCTACACTGGCTAATATCTGTAGATTTAGCAGATAAACAACTTAGTGGTGAGCCAGAAAAGACATAAGCAGTCCAGAGTATGATTCTGTCTATCCAAGGAATCATACATATGAAATGTACACTACTGTAGGTCATCACACACACATGCTGTATCACCCTCACTGTCCCTGCCATAGCTGTTGTGGTACTTGCCTGTGCCACTACAATGGCCATCCATACATATTGGGTTGTGGCAACTGATGCAGCAACCTTCCCAACTGAGTGATAACCATGTCTCCAGTGAGCATCATTACCAAACCCTTTGTTTGGATCTGTCTGCCCACAAGAGTCCTGGAGACAGATTCAAATATCTGTGTGTTATGAACAGCATTCTTCCCTGATTAACACTGTCCCCGTCAAGCTATTCTCTCTGTGATCTCTGGGTAGCCTAGGTATCCACAGGCATAGAGACTGTTTCCATGTTCTGTGCTGGAGATGCAGTTGTCACATTCCCTCTGTCCAAAACACATGCTTTGTACTCCCTGATTGTGCTAACTCATCTATGCCATCATAATCAGATGCTGTATATCCTCCAGTGTCAGGTGGGCTAGTTGCATAGTGCTGGTGCTTGTTAAAGAATCACCTGTGAGTACATCAAAGCACGAAATATCCAGAATACATATAATACATATAACCCATGCAACTGAGAGGTGTACAGCTTCAAACGTGATCAAAATGAATACCTTATGAGAATACCTTGTGGAAATGGATGCAGCTATTGGATCCCCAATGTTCCTGTAAACTGCAAGTCAGACAGCTTTGATTAAGGTTTACAGTGACTACGTGGTACAGATAACTTGCATGTATTGATACACTGAAACAGGACAACATAACTGGAGCATCTGCGGTGGATAGTCTCTGGGGCCAGCCAAGATCTGATTTAACATATATCACTGCACTGTTTGACTCTGTAGTTTAGGAACTCCTTCATCTCTTTGAAAGGTGGCATTCTAAATGGCTTCTGACCTTTAGCCCAACCCAGAATATCTGCTCATTGTGTGGAACCCCATTTCATATTGGTGGCCCTGTAGTGCACCCCTTTGTAAATGAGATACTGCCAAACAGCTCAGGTATGGTCACGGTAGGGCTGGTCAGCTGAATGCAAATTAAAATATCATCATTGTTGGAACAGTGGTCCTTGAGTTGTACCCCATTCTCTACATCGCAGAATTTTGCCTTACATGTGGATACAGTTGTCCCAATAGATTAATTACTCTGTTTCTGTTTGGACTATTTTTCAGACATTGCTCTGTTGGTATGGAAAATAGTGTAATTAACAGCCTTATTCCAACATTGCCCTTACAAATCCAAATACCTGTAATATCCTCCTTAAACATATAGCATGCTGTTTTTGTAGTTGACAGTTGGATATCCATATCTACATTTTTGTGTAATGTCAGGTATCTAGGTTTTCTTAGCAGATGTTTCACAAAAAACAATCATAGAATTGCAGCTTCCTGTCATTATTACAAATATTGTGGCTACTGGCATTATGCAATGCATACACTCCTAAAATTTTATTGAACAGTGCCCTGACAATGAGCTCAGGGGTGTGTCTCCCGTCCAGTCTGACATTCCCTGAACCCAGTAGTTGTTGTACCCTTGCAATCCCACCTCTCTATACTGCTTAGCCTTTACATGTAAAGAACTGAGAGACTTATATCCCTTATAATTAACAGGTTGAATAGCTATTAAAAGCATGTGTATTACAAATGAATAGATCCCTTATACAAGCAGATATATATTTTACTGAAGAAAGTATTTTTTTCAAAGTCAACTTATACAGGAATCACACTATACGCACTGGAGTTTCCTCCCATAGTGCAGTGAGGCTCTATACCTCTTCCTGCACTTATATCATGTAGCTTCACCTAGTTGGGTGCAATGATTTTGGTAATTAAGGTTCAGCTTATTATTGTTTGTGAATCAATATATTTCTGTAATGGTAAAATCTGCTAGTCATCATGCAAACTTCTCCTCAGTACCTTGGACATGCCTAGGGTCTTGTTGGCAGCACTGTACATTTGCAGTCTGGGTCATGTTTTCAGGGTGGGAACAACAACTCCATATTTAAGCATCTGTATATAGAACTGCTGTAGTGCCAAATTTCTTAACAACATACACGTTTGTAAGAATAAATCTTACATAAATATAGTTTTGTTAAAATAAACTTTACATGAATAGAATAGATACTAAATAAATACAGTAATCTCTTTGCATAGGCTTGGAAATACAGCCATTTTGAAGTAGGTCTATATTTTCATTATATATTTTAAATCTTGCATGCAGCTTTAGTAAATGCAGTTTCAGTAGAAAGTACAGATGACTAATAACCTTCATGCCTAAGCAATGATAAGGACAAGATGTGCAAAACTCACATATTCTTAAGAGAACATTTTTGTCAGTGACTTTACAAAGATAGAGACAGACAGGAGACACTAGTAGATTATGTATCTATAATAATAATCTTATTAAGATTGTACAAGGCCTGAGAACCAGTGCTAAAGAGGTATGTAAAACTGACAGAAAAATTTTGGTATTAAGACATACAGACTTTCATTTCATAACAGTAATTCAGTCTTTGTTCAGTTCTTATTTGAATCTTGTTTGAGTTTATTTCTGACAGTTTCTGTTAAATGACTTTATCTGGCTGCTATAATTCATAGGTTCATAGGTAGGTACTAGGCTATTGGCCCTAGGGCCTATACAAGCCTAGCCAAAAAGGTAACCTGGCTTTCTCCACCCAAGAAAATTATTTTCCTGTGCCCCTGTCATGCAGAACCACAGAAGTGATCCCCGGGGTGAATCAAGATTTTTCTTGAAGACTGTTAATGAGGAGCTCTGTTTGACATAGATAGGTAGACTGTTCCAGAGTATGGGAAGTCTCTGGGACAGGAATCTATCCCTCCAGCATGTTCTGTTTATTGTGGTGACAAGGTTTAGGTCCCCAGAGTGTGTAGCTCAGAGGGATTGGGATTGGGATTTCTTTAAGTGGAGCATGTCCAACAGCTCTGGGTTTGACATAGCTTTGTATGTTAGGCAGAGATCACCTCTGAGTAAGCGATATGCGACGGAGTAAAGCTGGAGTTTTTTGAGATGGTCTGCGTAAGGCATCTGTTTGAGGTCAGTAATCCTCTTTGTGAGGTATTTTTGCGGCCTTTCCAGTTGTTGTAGATGTCTTGTGAGGTACATACCAAAAGGGACATTGTACTCTATAATGGGTCTAATGAGTGATGAGTAGAGGGGAACAACTACCTTTTTTTTTATGGATGAGAAACCTTTTGTGATGAGGTGTGCCATGTAGAAGGATTTCCTGACCACTGTGGCGATGTGATTACCAAAGGAGAGACTACTGTCCACCTGTGTCCCAAGGTCTCTTATCACACTTTCAGTGTTAAGTAGACTACCGCCTATGTGGTAATTCATGGGTACATAGTTTTTACCAAAGGGGATGACAATGCACTTTTTGGCATTGAGCTTGAGACCATGTCTTTGACACCAGGCATCTGTCTCAGTGAGGCTCTTTTGTAGGATGTCCACATCGTTAAAACATTGCAATGAAAAAACCTTGCTTAATGTTCTAATATTGCTGCTAATTGCATTTGTTAGATTAATAAATACTGCTTATCAATCTATAGAAGGTTTTAACATATCATTTTTGCTGAAAGAACTTTGCAGAGTGAATCAGTGAGATCCAACACTTTTTCAATCAGTTCCAGTGAGATTTAACCATATCACTCAAACAGGATTGGGAGAGGAGATATTGAAGTATAGTTGAAGTAATTCCCAGAACCCTGTAGCAAATTTGTTTCACTAATAAATCTCCAGGCATCAATGAGCAATCAGAGCAAGTAGTAAAGAACAATTACTTCAGAAGGCTTATTTCAGTGTACCTGAGGAATCAGGAACCTGCAAGGAAGAATATGTCCTTGCAAGGTACCAGTGTGACGTAGGAGAGTCAAAGAAATCTTTATAAGAGGAAGTTTCAAAAGCTGTGAGATGACTGGACATCGAATCAACACTTATTTGACATATCTTGAGTAAGCATTCACTTTTTATTACAATGTATCTTATTACTAAGTCAGACAGTAAATGCCAAAAAAGTGTATAGACTTCCACAGTAAAAGCACTAGTGAATGTGTGGTTTAATGATAAAAACTGAGTAAAACCCAAAGGTGTGCAGTCTAATAAAAATATGTTAACAAAATGTACATGTTATTGTTATTATTACAGGAATGTTTACTATGCACAAACAAAGATGTGAAAAAGCAGAAGCAAGCTGTAGTAAGTGGGGTTAGGGAAAGACTACTTCATTTTGTGCAGCATAAATCAGTGTGGAAATAAATAACAGCATGTTTTGCTTCTGATATTTATAGTTTCAGATTTAAGCAATCCATACATTGTAACACATTCTACTTTATAGTCCTCAGAAATCAATGTAAATGCTACAGCACATGTAATTCAGAACTGAGAGTTAAATGTAGTATTGGAAATACAGATCAACTTGATGTAAACACAGCCAGTGTAAATGGTACACAGAATTCAGGACACAGCATGAAGAAAAATGTTCAGTATCTCAGGATAATGTTATCAATATGATTCCAGATACAAACAATACGCAGAATGTAAATTATTCTAGTTGTTTTCAGAAGGTAGTGCAAATATTGTTATTAGTGGGGACTCAGGGTGCAGGAACTGACAAGAGATTTTGCAAAATAGATCAGTCTTGTACAGTAAGCAGCAAAGTGAAAGACACACACACTTCTGGAAAAATTAAAGAAGGACCACTCACAATAGCTCAAGTGAATGTTGTTACTATATATATTTTTTTGCTTTTATTTTTAAAGTTTTAAAATATTAACCAATTACAATAAAGAAACATATATATAATTCACACAAAGTAACTATTTACAATAGTCCATATTCAATCAAATTAACATATGTAAATACATTTTTTTAAATAATCAACATTCAATTAATATTTTTCCAGTAAACTTTCTACATTTAACCAACTAATTTGCATGGAATTATTATTATTACTTCTCATCTTAATAACATGTAATTCATTATATCAAGCAGTTGTTGCAATATTTATAAATTCAACAACTGAGGGAGTATTTGAATTCCTCTCATTTTTAGTGACTACTTTTCTAGCTATTGTTAAAATATTCCAAAGAAGATGATATTGTGACTTAGGAATAGCCTGAGGAATTGGAGCATTAAATATTACTAAATATATAGTTAACATAAAGTTATCAGACCATAATGCATTCTTACATATATTACTATTATCCCAGAATGATTTTAAAACTTCACAATCAAAATTCATATATTACCAATCTGCTTTTGAACTAGCATCTCCAGCACCTAATATGTTGTTTCTTGTACATAACTTCAATTTTGTGTGGAGCAATAAAAGCTTTATCTAAATGTTGTTACTACTTCTGTAGAACATGATTTGCAGAATATCTATTAAGTGTGTGGCAGTCCAGCACCAAACTAGCTGACAATATTTAAGGTAAAAAGGTATGGAAAGCCATATATTTAAGTATTTATAGGAAATAAAATATGTACTGATTGATGCAGGCACATCCATTTCAGTTACTAACAGACCTGTAACAAAGGACCCCAGTACAGGTATGATGTCAGAATTTAAAGAGTGAAAGTTTACAGCAGTGAGCAGCCTTCAGTGTGGCAGTACCATGCTAGGTATGGACATTTTGTCAGAATCTAATGTTATCTTGGACTTCAATAAAATGATTCTATGGAAAGATAAATATGCTACAGCATGTACAGTAGTGCAAATAGAAGGAATTTCTAAAAAAATGTGTATAATGGATTATGTAGATGATACTCAGAATATAAAGATCAATTACTGCAGCAATAACCAGATTCAAAGGCTAAAGATAAGGTGTATTATGGTTTACTTGTTACAGCCAAAGTGCAGGCATAGCACAGGAAAATGAATTTACCACCTTATCAGAAACAGTATCCCATTCCCAAGAAAGTAAAAGAAGGCATTCATAAAGGTATTACAAACTGGAACAAAAGGGACACTATAACAATAAAATGAAGTTCATTCAATTCACTCATATGAATAGTGAGGAAAACAAATGCCAACTACAGGCTAATGCTAGATGTGAGACAAGTGAATAGGTATGCCATGCTGGTAGTGGGTGCACCAAAAAACAGCAGCTCAACCACATCAGGAATCAAAAAAAAAAAAAAACACAGTCACAGAAACTAAAGAATCACTTGTTTAATCACATCTAGTGCCACGGCCGAAAGCCTTCAAGGAATAAAAATAAATTTAAAAATCCCATCATTAAATAGTCATGCATATAAAAAATGCCAAACAACACATTAATTAACCAAATACTTTCAATTACATTCACTATTTAACCCTCCTGCAGCCAATGTGTTATATTTTAAAATATAAAAAGCTTCTTCCTTATAAGAGAAACTAATTCACCCATTTGTAACCCAACCTGCTACCGAACACAAACCCTAAGAAGGGCAGCATTACTTTGATGAAAATGCTTAAAATGTATAGCCAAAGGGCTTTCCAAATTAGTTCTTTTAATATCTCTAATGTGCTCTTGGAACCTGGTTTTAAAAGGCCTTTGGCTTTTCCCAATATAAATGTAATTAGAGGGATATTGCAAAGTGTAAACTATCCCTTCTGTATTGCAATTATACTGTTGCAAAGGATTAAAATTAATCCTTAAAATAAATATTCCCCACTTGATTACATAATGAACATTTTCCACAACTATACATACCATTATGTAACTTAATATGCCCAGAAATATCTATCACAGACAAAATAAATTTACTATGGACCAAGATATCAGTTAGAATTTTGTCCTTTCTAAAAGAAATACAAGGATAAGATTTAATCATATTAGCCACTTTTTTATCCTTCAATAAAATTGGCCAATAATACTTTAACAGCTTAACAATTTGTTCACTGAGAACATTATAAATAGTCACAAAATAAATGTCCCTCTTATCCACATGGATATTACTTCCACTATTCCCATTATTATTCAAAACACTAATTTTCCTTTAGTTCCTACTACACCAGTGGTCATGGTCACCTATCTGTGGTCTGTTTTCTCTTTCTCTCACATTGTTGCTAACGTACTTTTTTTAATATAACCTTCTATAGGAAATTCAAAATGTCCTTCTTATCATATCCTCTGTTCATAGGATCATATGATCATAGGAGATTACTAGGCCATCGACCCAGAGGTCATTTTAAGTCTAGCCATTTCATCCCAATGTAATACCATAGAAATGTTAGTCAGTACCAAAGATTGCATTTAGTGATGAGTGCCCATGTCCTGGAGGGTTGTGGGTGCTATCCCCAGTAAGAATTTACAGTGCCCCATCCACTCACCTGGGTTCCTCTTGAACAGTGTAATAGAGGTGCTCTGTTTTACATGAATTGGTAGCCTGTTCCATAGACACAGCAGTTGCTGGGAGTACAATGTGTCCCTCTAGCATGTCCTATTTAAGTCACAGGCCATATTTAGGTCCCTGGAATGAGTAGCCCTATTTCTGTTTGAGTTACAGATATGCAGCAAGTTCTTTAGTGTTGGGTCTTGGATTGCCCTGTAGGCCAGACATAAGTCTCCCCTAAGAACTCTATATGATATGGAGTATAGTGACAGGGACTTTAGTCGGTCTGTGTAAGGCACATGCTGCAACCCCTTGATTGTTAGAAACTTCTGAGGTCTCTCCAATTGCTGCAGGTGTTTTGTACAGTACATGCCAAATGGGGAGTTATACTCAATTATGGGATGGATAAGTGCCGAGTATAGAGGAGTTATAACATCTTTTGCTCTTGAGGCAAAGCCTTTACTAAAAAAGTGTGTTACGTAGAAAGCCTTCCTTACTACAGTAGACACATGGTGGTCAAAGTTAAGGTTGCAGTCAACTTGTGATCCCAGATCCCTTACCACTTCATGGGTACTTAGGGTATTGTTATTGATTTGATAGTGTGAAGAGACATTGTTTGTGCTGAAGTGAATGATGATGCATTTCTTTCCATGCAGTTTGAGACCATGACTAATACACCAGTCAATGGTCTGCGTGAGACTCTCCTGGAGTATACTGTCATAATTTGGGGATTCAATGATTGCATCTAATTTGCAGTCTTCTGCAAACTTGGTCAGCCACAACCCCTGTGTTTTGACTTGGACTTCTGAGAAGTATATACCAAACAGCAGGGAGCCTAGCACTGATGCATGTGGTACCCTGCTGGTAACAGATCTGCTGGTTAATGTGGAGTCACTCACTTTGATAGTGTGTGTCTGGTTTGTCAGCCAGTTGGCACCCATCTTACAATGAAGAGATTTACATTCATTTTGCTAATTTTATCAGTTATGCCTGAATGTGAGATTGTGTTGAAAGCCTTTGCCAAGTCGAAGTGTGCTGTCTGCACAGATTTGCTCTCATTTGTGGCCCTGGTCACATTTTCAAAGAAATCCACCAGGTTTAACAGGCAGGATCTGTCCTTGACAAAGACAAATTGGGTAGGATCCAGGATTTGGCGGTCATCTATGACTTTATTTATGAGTTCCCTAATGATATGTTTCATGGCCTTACAGATGAGGCTGGTCAGGCTTATGGGTCTGTAATTCCCTGGGTCTATTTTGAGGCTGCCTTTGTGGAGGGGAATAACTGTTGCTGTTCTCCATTCTGCAGGAATAAAGCCTGTTGTTAGGCTATGATTGAAAAGGGTACTTAATGGTGATGCTAGTTCATGTTTTACATGTTTAGAAGAGAGCCTGGAATGTCATCTGGTCCCATAGAGGCTGTTTTTTGCCTTAAACAAGGCTTTGAGGACCTGCTCTTCAGATATGTGTGTGTGGGTGGGGGATTTGTAGAAAAGTCCGTGATAAGTTAGGAGAGGATAAAGGAGTGAAATTTTCACCAAATCTATCCACTAGCAGATTTGCTATCTCTGTGGGGTCAGTCTGTGTGATATCATTGGTCACTAGTTCTGCGCCTGCTTGGTGTCACTCGTCTGGTCAAGATAAAACTGACAAACATTTCTGGGTACAGTTCAAGCAGCTTTATTACACACAAACACATCAGGAATGAGGCTTTGTAACTTAAACTTAAATGAACTTACAAACAGACTGACTACCACACTCATACTTGTTAACAATCTGGCTGTTCTGTCAAAATGGCACTGCTGTCTGCAAATGCTTACTATTTATATGCACGTGCTTACACCTGGAAATGCTTCTTAAAAGTACATACACATGCTCTGATCTATATTCTCCCTCTTTGAGAAATGGTCCATATACGAAATGACAATATTCAATGCCATACAATTTACAGAAATGATCTTTTGGCATGCAGTTATACAGAAGTAATTATTTGACATGCAATCGTATAAAATCAGATACATATAAAAAAATCATGTCCAGGTTTTTGTGTATTTTACACTAGGTCTGTAAATATGACCTGATTTTATAACATAAAAATCAGAATTGGATCTAGCAATGGGGACTGTCTGCAAGGAATGTTCACTCTGGGGATATCTGAGACATCATCAGGAATGGGAATGGATAATGAGACGTTCGTCTGTGTGAACATTGTCGGGGATGCTCTGAGATCTAGAGTCTGTATCACAGGTACGATGCTGCAATATCATTTCTGATACAGGAAGAAGATGTCTGTGGCTTCACCTGTATCCTATACCCTCAAATTCCACTAAGCAGGATCTTGACTTGGTACATATACCTCTCACTTGACCAATTTGATCAAAGCCTTTCACCGTTTACATCCTCACTGTCTCTCCTTCTTTTAACAAATGAAGAAATCTGCTCTTTTTATCATAGCTGAACTTCTGAGAACACTTTTTAAAAAATTGTGCTTTGATTGCTTTGTTGTTTTTAGCATAAGGCACCAATGAACTAGAACTGATAGGCAAAGTTGTTCTGGTTTGCATTTGACTGTGGGTATTCAGGACCATTAGTAACAGGAATAAATTCCCACTCTTTTGCAAATCTCTGAAACAATTGACAGGTAAACTGAGAACCGTTGTCAGAAATAACTTTACACTGACCACTGATACACCATTTACATACAAAGTAGGGTTATAGCTTTTTGTGTGATCAACTTGCTTTTTTGAGTGACCTTTCTTAATCACTGAATGAGGCTTGCTTGATTTACAAAACTTTTGAAAATGGTTCCATTTTTTACATTTGTGGCATTGCTAACCAAATGTTAAGCACTTCTCTCTTTTAGACTCATGGTTGACTCCACAGTTGTGACAGTTAACAATAAGTCTTGATATGGGTTTTGCTGACTCACCATTATACTGCACTGAGCATGCCCTTTTAACTGAGCAAATCTTGGAACTTGCTAGAAAGCTATGGGTTTTCCCTGCCAGACCCACAGGAGTTGCTGCTGCCATGTGCTTAGGCGTGTCTCTTATCGCCACATGTTGCATACTGTCTACGTTTTCTTTAGAGGCTGTTGAAACCATGCTCTTTGGCTTTGCTTAATGTTAAATCACTGTCACAAAGCAAAATCTTTCTCACTGCAGCACTATTAACACCACACACAAGGCTGTCCTTTATTAACTCATCTTTCAAGTCACCACATCTGCACATTTTCACCTTATTTCTCAAGTCAGTGGTATAATTTGTGTCACTAATAAATCTACAGACATCAATGAGCAATCAGAGCACGTAGAAAAGAACAGTTACGTCAGAAGGTTTATCTCAGTGTACCTTAGGAATCAGGAATCTCCAAGGAACAATATGTCCTTGCAAGGTACAAGTGTGATGTAGAAGAGGCAAGGACATCTTTACAAGAGGAAGTTTCAAAAGCTGTGAAATGAGTGGACATTGACTCAACAGTTATTTGACATATCTTGAGTAAGCATTCACTTTTTATTACAATGGATCTAATGAATAAGTCAGACAGTAAATGCCAAAAAAGTGTATAGACTTCCACAGTAAAAGCACTGGTGAATGTGTGGTTTAATGTTAAAAACTGAGTAAAACCCAAAGGTGTGCAGTCTAATAAAAATATGTTAACAAAATGTACATTTTATTGTTATTATTACAGGAATGTTTACTATGCACAAACAAAGATGTCAAAAAGCAGAAGCAAGCTGTAGTAAGTGGGGTTAGGGAAAGACTACTTCATTTTGTGCAGCATGAATCAGTGTGGAAATAAATAACAGCATATTTTGCTTCTGATATTCATAGTTTCAGATTTAAGCAATCCATACATTGCAACACATTCTACTTTATAGTCCTCAGAAATCAATATAAATGCTACAGCACATGTAATTCAGAACTGAGAGTTAAACTGCAGTATTGGAAATACAGATCAACTTGATGTAAACACAGCTGGTATAAATGGTACACAGAATTCAGAATCAGGGCAGAGCATGAAGAAAAATTTTCAGTATCTCGGGATAATGTTATCAATATGATTCCAAATACAAACAATACGCAGAATGTAAATTATTCTAGTTGTTTTCAGAAGGTAGTGCAAATATTGTTATCAGGATGCAGGAACTGACAATAGATTCTGCAAAACAGATCAGTCTTGTACAGTAAGCAGCAAAGTGAAAGACACACAGACTTCTGGACAAAATAAAGAAGAGCCACTCACAATAGCTCATGTGAATGTTGTTACTATTTCTTTTTTGTTTTTATTTTTAAAGTTTTAAAATATTAACCACTTACAATAAAGAAACATAACATATAAAATTCACACAAAGTAACTATTTACAATAGTCCATATTCAATAAAATTAACATATGTAAAGACATGTTTTAAATAATCAGCATTCAATTAATATTTTTCCAGTAAGCTTTCTACATTTAACCAACTAATTTGCATGGAATTATTATTATTACTTCTCATCTTAATAACATGTAATTCATTATATCAAATAGCCGTTGCAATATTTATAAATTCAACAACTGAGGGAGTATTTGAATTCCTCTCATTTTTAGTTACTACTTTTCTAGCTATTGTTAAAATATTCCAAAGAAGATGATATTGTGACTTAGGAATAGCCTGAGGAATTGGAGCATTAAATATTACTAAAGATATAGTTAACATAAAGTTATCAGACCATAATGCTTTCTTACATATATTACTATTATCCCAGAATGATTTTAAAACTTCGCAATCAAAATTCATATATTACCAATCTGCTTTTGAACTAGCATCTCCAGCACCTAATATTTTGTTTCTTGTACATAACTTCAATTTTGTGTGGAGTACTAAAAGTTTTATCTAAATGTTGTTACTACTTCTATAGAAAATGATTTGCAGAATATCTATTAAGTGTGTGGCAGTCCAACACCAAACTAGTTGACATTATTTAAGGTAAAAAGGTATGGAAGACCATATATTTAATTATTTACAGGAAAGAAAATATGTACTGATTGATGCAGGCATATCCATTTCAGTTACTAACAGACCTGTAACAAAGGACCCCAGTACAGGTATGATGTCAGAATTTAAAGAGTGAAAGTTTACAGCAGTGAGCAGTCCTCAGTGTGGCAGTACCATGCTAGGTATTCATGTTTTCACCTTATTTCGCAAGTCAGTGATATAATCTGCAAAAGTTTCACTTGGCTTTTGGTCTGTTGTATAAAATAAGTGCCTCTCTAATGTTACATCTGTCTAGGGGTTGCACATTTCTCTCAATTCACGTTTTAAGCACTCAGCCCCCCCCCCCATTGATTCAGCCGATAGCACAATATGGCATTTTTTCCCCTTTCATATACTGCTGGTGCATACAAAAATTAACGGTCTCTTTCAGTGGCCTCTGACCCACCTAAGTTAAACAAAACAAATGCCCTTGTACATGCATCTTTATCAAAAACAGCTGCTTGTATGAAAATATCATATTTCTGTTCGAATACCCTCAAACTCTCTGCTATATTATGATCAAACATAAGTGGACATGGTCTGTGAAATGTCTCTGTCATATCAACACACAGTAGTGAAGGTGCTTGAAATTATGTACGAACATACGCACATAAAGATATATGCCAGAATTTTATGCCAGTACTTGTTATTATGCCCAATAGCACAACACGCTCTTTGAAATAACTGCACTTTGCTAAATAAGTCTCTGTAGCATAAGAACACTCTGAAATCACTGTACTTTGTGAAACCACTTCTTATCAGTGTAAGAAATAATTCAAAATGACTGTACTTTGTGAATAAACTGTACACAGCAAAAGAACCTTTCAAAATGGCTGTACTTTGTGAAATACCTCCGCACAGTGTAAGCAACCTTTGAAATGATGGCACTCTGCGAATAAATGTACACAACACAAGAAACTTTTCAAAATGGCTGCACTTTGACTGCACTTTGCAATATAACTGCACTTTGCACACAGCAAACCTTTTGAAATAATTGTACTGTAATAAAGCACACACTCAGCAAACACTTTGCACACTCTGAAATCTTTTGAACAACTCTATAGTTAGGCTTTGAATGGCTTTGGTCAATGTGGAATAGTAGCTTGTGCCCAAACACTTTTACTAAAAAAAAAAAAAAAATGCAGTTGCCCTGCTCTTTAAGCTTAAGTTGCCTTTTTATTGTATTTGTTATGCCCTTTTAATCTCTTATCATGCTCATTATACTTTTCTTGCGCTTGTTTTACTTTAAACATGCTTGTTATGCAAACCAAAGCTAATTCTGAGCCCCATATGAATATCTCTGATAGTTTTATCAAATACCAGAGTTTAGAACTTTTCATTTAATTAATAATGTGTTTTGTGCCTTCGCTTGATTAATAATACATTTTGTGCTACTCGTTTGATTAGTGATGCGTTTTGTGCCTTACGGATGCTCTATTTCATTTTCTGTGCCAAATAAATCATTTTTGCAGTTTTCTTTACCTTAAGCTTGTTTCTGGCCCATTTTTTATAGCTGATCTCCATTTCAATCAACCAGCTTAATCTGCCTTCACCTTCAACTCTGCACCTCATGGCTTGAAGAAGTTGTTCTCTTAATCCCAGTTCTGACACCATGTCACTCGTTTGATCAGGATAAAACAGATAAACATTTGTGGGTTCAGTTCAAGCAGCTTTATTACACACAAACACATAGGTTCATAGGTTCATAGGTGGATACTAGGCTATCTGCTCAAAGGCATTTATAAGCTTAGCCAGAATGTGTTGGCTTTCGCTGCCCCCTTAGATTAGTTCCCTGTGCCTCTGTCCAGCAGAGCCACTGTAGTGATCCCCGAGGTAAACTTTCTGTTTCCCATCCACTCATCAAGGTTTCTTTAGAAGAGTGTTAGCAAGGAGCTCTGCCTAATGTCGATCTGAATCTTGTTCCAAAGCATGGGAAGTCTCCGGGACAGGAATCTATCCCTCCTGCACGTCCTATTTATTGTTGTGGTGAGGTTTAGATCCATAGAGTGTGTGGCTCGAGGGGATCAGGTTTTCTTTAGGTGGAGCATGTCCATCATTTCTGGGTTAGACATGGCCTTGTATGTCAGGCAGAGATCACCTCTGAGTAGGCGGTATGCAACCGAGTACAACTGGAGTTTCTTCAGTCGAGCTGCATAGGGCATCTGTTTGAGGCCATTGATCCTCTTGGTGAGGTACTTCTGTGGTCTTTCCAGCTGTTGTAGGTGTCTTGTAAGGTACATCCCAAATGGAGCATTGTACTCTAAGATGGGTCTGATGAGTGATGAGTAGAGGGGCACAATGACCTCTTTTGATCTGGATGCGAACCCTTTTGTGATTAGGTGGGCCACGTAGAAGGATTTTCTAACCACTTTGGCAATGTGATTATCAAAGGTGAGATTACTATCTACTTGGGTCCCCAGATCCCTTATTACATCTTCCATATTTAAGGGACTACCACCTATGTGGTAGTTTGTGGGTACTTTGATTTTTCAAAGGGGATGACTATACACTTTTTTAGTTTGAGGCCATGATTTTGACACCAGGTATCTGTCTCAGTGAGACCCTTTTGGAGGATGTCTGTGTCAGCCAGTGAGTCAATTATAGCCCCTAGTTTGCAGTCGTCTGCGAACTTGGTCAGCCATAGTTCTCCTGTGCTTGCCTGTACTTCTGAGAAGTATATGACAAACAGGATGGGTCCTAGGACAGAGCCCTGGGGAATGCCACTTGTAACCGGTTTAAAGTTGCACCTAGCTCCCGCAACTCTCACCATGTGGATTCTGTCCATGAGCCAGTTGGCAACCCATCTTGTGACATAGCGGTTTATGTTCAGGCTGTTGAGCTTGTCTATAATACCAGAATGGGGAATGGTGTCGAAGGCCTTAGTGAGGTCCAGGTAGGCTGTGTGTACCACCTTTTTCTCATCTATAGCCTTGGTAACTGTCTCAAAGAGGTCTACCAGGTTTAGGAGGCATGATCTGCCCTTATCAAAGCCAAACTGGGTAGGGTCCAGTGTTTGGAAGTTCCCAATGTCTCTGTTAATGAGTTCCATGATGATGCACTCCATAGCCTTGCAGACCAAGCTATTCAGGCTTATAGGGTGATAGTTCCTGGGGTCTGTTGTGGCTCCACCTTTGTGGAGTGGAATAACCATTGCTGTACGCCACTCTATGGGTATGTAGCCTGTGGAGAGGCTGAGTTTATACAGTGTGTTTAGGTGAGGGATTAGATCGTATTTGAGCTCATGTAGGATGCAGCCTGGGACACCGTACAGTCCCATTGATGCTGTGTTTTTGGCTTTGGAGAGGGATGTTTTAACCTGAGTGTCTGTGATTTCAGGGACTTACATTCTTCTGGTATGGTTATGGGCCCTTTTGGGGGTGAGAGGGGGGTGAAGTTTCTGCTGAACCTGTCTGCCAGGATGTTGGCGATATCGGTCGGTCCAATGTATTTTGTGCCATTCTGCACTAACTCCGAGCAGATCTGAGCATTGCTACTTAGATTCTTGACATAGCTAAAGAATGCCTTGTGGTTATCTTTGGAGTCCTTGGCAATTTTTCTTTCAAAGCTCGCCTTGGATGATTTTATGAGGGATCATAGTTTCTTGCTGATACTGATCAGGGATGTCTTCCCTTCTTGGGATTTTACTCTTTTCTGTTCTAGTTTCCTCCTTCTATTGTATAGCTTGTTTATGGCAGGAGTCCACCAGACTGGTTTCCTTTTCTTGGAGGAGTGAGTCTTGGTTTTGCTTGGGATGGCACAATCCATGCATTCTTGTAGCTGCCGAGAGAATGCATTAGTAAAGGATTTTGCAGCTTGGACAGTGTTATCCTTCAGCATGGGGTCTTTGAAACTTTCAATCTCAGTCTTAAGTAATGTGAAGTTTGCTTTTGAAAAGTTTTTCATGGTGGCTTTCTTGTCTGGGGGTGGGGGCAGAATATGGATATCCAAAGTGATTTGTTTATGGTCAGATATAACCAGCGAGGGGTTGACTCTGGTGTGGAACACCGGTTGCCCATGTTTGTGATGACCAGGTCCAATATGTTGTTACCTCTGGTGGGAGTGTTAACCAGTTGAACCAGGGCATTTAAGTTTATAAATTCTAGGAAAAGTTGGGCAAGGGAGTTAGTACTTGAGTAGTTCTCCCGGTTAATGTTTGGGTAATTGAAATCACCCAATGTTAGGGTGTTTGGTAGGACCTTTATGTTTCCCAGTGTTTCCAGAAATGCAGAATGGGGGTCCTGGGACATGGTGGGTGTCCTGTAGCAAGCTACAATTTGAATTGCAGTTTTGCCCATTGTTAGTTGCATGTGGATGATCTCTGAAGCATTGTGCTTTGCCACTAACCTGGAGGTGTCGGTATCCTTGATGAATATGGATACACCCCTGCCTTTTGTATTTCGGTTTGGGTTCTGTGGCCAAAATGTATGGTATGAGTTGTAGCCTCATAGTGCTGGAGTTCTCTCTGGAGCCTTAAACCAGGTTTCTGTTACTGCACATATATTGATTTTCTCCATACTGAGGAGTGTCTCGAGTGCATGCATTTTGAGGTTTAGACTTCTGTCATTGAGTAGCATTACCCTCAGTTTTTTGTTACTTGTGCTATTTACAGTGGTGAGTTTGTCTTTTGAGCCTTGCCTAAAAAAGGCACTATGGGGGTGGCAAGAGCCTTGCAAGTATTTGAAAGCCTAAGGGTGATAGGTGGAAGCCGTCTCTAGTGAAGCAGCATGGCTTGTCGAGCATGTCATCCCAGGCGGACAGACACTGGATCCCCTTTGAATGACACCAGAAACTTAGCCAATTGTTGAAATTAAGAATTTTTCTTTATACCGTGGTATCATTCTTGGTGAGGGCAGGATGCTACTCAAGGTCAGGGTCATACCGGCCTGGGCTACGTGATCAGAGAGCTCTTCCATGTCTCTTTTCATGTAGTCTAGGGAGGTACGGCTCAGGTCATTCACACCAACATGGACAATGACAGAGTCATATTTGTACTTGTTCTGGAGTGACCTGAGTGCTTGTGTTATGTGGCAGATCCTGGCACCTGACAGGCAGCTAAAAGTAACCTTCTCCTTATTCAGCCTAGTGAGTGGGATATCAGTATGCCTGACTATAGAGTCGCCTATTACTAGTATGTTGGGTATGTTATTTTGCCTTAAGGGCTGTAATTACATGGCAGATTGGTTTTGTGAAGTATGTGTTTCATGGTTTGTGTTTGGGAGTGGAGGCTGCTTGGATGTTTGCTTTGGAGGTCTCTGTTGGTTTTGTAGATTTTTATTTAGAACCTCCGAGCATGTTTCCATGTATTTATGTGTGTTTTTTGCCAGTGCAGGTTTAATGGGCCTATGTAATACTGGTGGTGTGATGCAAGTATTTCCCTTCTCCTCTTGACTGTCTGATCCAGTCTTGGGTTGAGAGTGCTTAGCCTCTAGTTTGGCTGCATAACTGCATATCTCACATGTATTAGTGTTTGTTGGTAGGAGGAAGGGGTTGTATGTGTACATGAGGCAGTTGTAACATTGCCTCAAAATGCCCAGATTCACAAGTTGGACTGGGGAGTACACCTGAAACTGCCCTTTTGACATGCCTGGATAGGTACAGTGAGCTGTTTTACTGGATGGCTGGTAAGGTCAAAGAGAGCCTTGTCCTTCTGTAAAGTACATGAGGGTCTAGTGCTAGGGTTTATAAGTGCTTGCTATAAGTTTTGAGCAAGTGCTGGGCTGGGAAATGAATGGCTTGAGTGCTTAAGTTGAAAGTTTGTCTAGTTCCAAGGGAAAAATTGAAAAGGAGACTTTGTGGAGCCAGGAATAGATTTACCCTAGCTAACCGGCGCTGCCCGGCATGCAAAACCAGGCAAATACGGTATTTATAGCAGGGAAATGAAAGAGATAGAAATTAGCCCAAAATGGCCAATAAACTACTAATTTCTGGGCTGAAACTACTCCTCCAGGGACAGATAGGCTGCTCAAAGCTTCCCTTTCTCACAAGTGAGCAGAGATTTGTAACACAGCCCTGAATTCAGCACTAACCTGAAAACTGGACTATTCTAGCTTAGAAAGGCGAGAAACAAGTATATATATATATATATATATATATATATATATATATATATATATATATATATATATATATATATATATATATATATATATATATATATATATATATATATATATATATATATATATATATATATATATATATATATATATATATATATATATATATATATGTTTTTTTTTCAGAAAATAAAGCAGATACACTCAAAAAACAGTTTAAAAGCACAGAAAAGGATACTTATTGTTATATATCGCAGATCAGAGTTGTAGTCAATGCCCCCAGTAATAAAGTAGGAAGAAACACAAATACAGTAAAAAAATATGAATAAAGTGCAATTTTATATATATATATATATATATATATATATATATATATATATATATATATATATATATATAAAAAACAATCGACAATGAACAAACTGATTTAAACAAGTTACCCAATTATCCAGAAAAGAGCTCAAAACTGAGCCCTGCTCCAGCAGTCTTCAATCAGACAAGTTCTAACTACAGACCCCTGTGAGGAATGAGGCTTTGTAACTTAAACTTAAATAAACTTTAAACAGACTGACTACTACAGTCATACATGTTAACACTTTGGCTGTTCTCTCAAAATGGCACTGCAGTCTGCACATGCTCACTATTTATATGCACATGCCTGCATCTGGAAAAGCTTCTTAAAGGTACTCTGAGCTACACTTGGGTCCCACCTTTTAGGCTACATATGTAGCTGTAAAAAGCTTTATGGTTATTTATAACCATTTCAACTGTTTTATAAGCTTCTTTAAAGGAATGTACATTTTCACTACCTCATTTATTGAGTTGTAGAAATTCTCCATAGAGTAATGAAGAAATAACTTGATGGGGGTGGTAGCTCAGTACATGTAAGTATATGCTACCCTCACCCAATTTTTTATAAATAGAAGTTATAGCTTTCCTCCAATTAGAACCCCTAAGAAACAGGTCCAGACAATAAATTTCTTGGCCCAACTGTAAACTATCAAATGAAAATTGAAACCTATTTTCTTGTAAATTTTGTAGAAATTGATGGACCATATTGGCACCTCCCTTGCATAAAAAAAAATTCATCTATTATGTGATAATATTTAACAATATATTTAAAAACAATTCTTGTTGCTACAAATATTCTAATACAAAATTGGCCATAGTTAAGTTAATGTACATGGGAGGGTGGCAAATGATGGCCCCATTGCTGCCCCATTTTTGATGAAAAAAGTTCATTATTAAAACTAAAGATTTTTTTCTAAACACAATAAAACAATTTTTATAATATAACTGGAATGTGGACTATCCCCTAAAAATATTATAATACTTCCACCCCGTGTCAATGCTGAATGTTAGTATACAAACGTTTCACATCCAGTGTCATCCAATATGTCTCCCTCCCATCTTAATGTTGATGTCTTCTCTAAAAAATCTTGAGTATCCCTTATATATGATGGAATCTTTTGTGCATAAGGAAAAAGATATCTATGAAGAAATATTCCAATATCATGTAAAAATATTTATGAGCTGACACTATTGGATGACCACTCAGATTATCCAAACCATTATGTGCCTTGGGTAGACAATAAAATATGGTCAAACAACAATTAGAACCACCAACTTTTTTCTACATCACTTTTTAAAAAATAACCTAAGCTACATACCTTATTAAATAACTATTGATATTCCAAAAGAGCTTCATTGTAACTTTCAATATTACTTGTCTCATACATATTATTATTCAAGTGTTCAAAACACATTTTTACATGTTGTTAATAATTCACAATAACAATTTTATTACATTTGTCGGCTGCTTTTACAACTAAATTTTGATTTCTACTCATTTCAAACAGAGCTTGCCATTGGTCCTTAGTCAAATTATATTTAACATTATACTTAGTTTTATTAAAATCTGCAATTAGGTTTTCAATTGAGAAACTAAAAGCAGATGAAAAATGTTGTACCACATCATTAACAAATGGCAGTATAAAGGTGCTACTATATTCAAGTGCCTCTGTATCTAAATTACAGTAAGCATTAGGAACAGATTCATCCCCATCCATTTCTCCTGCCAAACAAGAATGAAAGTTGTCATCTGAACTTGACATACTATTATTCGATCATAATTTTACTATTTCTATTTTGAAGGAAAAAAAATGCACAAGATGTAACTTCCGCACTAAACAGAAGACTTCACATTTAAGAACATGCAGTCTTGGCAAAACAGTTGGAACATATTTTAAACCAAGGTTTAAAACTAATAATACAGTACTAGATAATTCAGAGCCAGAAAGATTCATAACCAAAGAGTCCAAATTACAGTCCTTAAGTGTCAAGTTATCGCCATCTATCTTTTTTAGAATGTTGTTTAAATTGTCCGTATATTCTGTTATTCTGTCCAAACCCATTCCTTCCCCTCTTCTTATCGATGTTAATAGATTGCATGTTGTTAACAGGAACCCTATGAAATCTCTCATCATATGCCTCAGGATTTTGCACAGAAGGTAAAGGAGGAAAGGCTCCCTCATCACTGTCCTAGTCTGTAACAGTCTTCTTACACTCTGAGAAAGAAAATGATAAAGTCAGTGATTCTTTATGACCTATGTTCTGAAGTAGTGCAGTCTGCTACCAGTGACATCTGAATTTCCATAAAAAAGCCTTGCTGTTGCTGTAATCAAGTAGCTCTCATTTTAATGTATTCTTTTTTCTCTCAATCAAATCTCCCTAATAAAACTTGAGTTTATCATTGACATCAATGAGAAAAGCATCAAAACAAGAAGAGATCAACTGTGTAGTTAAATCAGAACAAATTCAGTGCTCTTCTTCCTTCATTTTATGTTGTTTCACCAGATCTCTCTTAATCATGATTTTAACCCACTCAAGTAAACAGCAGTGAGCTACCACTATCCTCTGACTTTTAAATTCAATATCCTCATTGCAGTTAGGATCAAATGGAGTGCCAAGGCTTTTGAATGCTTGTAGCCTCCTAGGTGTCACATCTAGTTCCAAATACCTTCTGAGGCTGAGAATGTTAAAGTGAACATTTTTCTTTTTAAAAAGTAAACTCTCCAAATTACTACACATATCCTCTAGTTCAATTAAAAGAGTCACAGTAC
Source organism: Protopterus annectens (assembly GCF_019279795.1). Classification (NCBI taxonomy): domain Eukaryota; kingdom Metazoa; phylum Chordata; order Ceratodontiformes; family Protopteridae; genus Protopterus; species Protopterus annectens. The sequence goes on along the minus strand of NC_056736.1, from coordinate 473,043,672 downwards.
TGCTAGCACCCACCATTGAAAAGGAGATATCTATTTGTCGATTTTTGTCATCAATATGGTTTTCCATAGTACCTTGGGAGCCATCCAGATCTTCCTCCTGAAAAATACAGGGTCAATTCAAAGAAGGATCTGTAGCCATCAGGAAAACACTGCTCAACCACACCAAGAACCAAAAATAAGGAAAGAACACAGCTACAGAAATTAAAGAATCACTTCTTTAATCACTTCTAGTGCCTTGACCAAAAGCCTTTAAGGAGTAGAAATCTATTAGAGTGCCTAAACTATGAACAATGGTTAAAATTGATTCTGGTATAAAAATGCAAAGTAAATGAGGCATACAATAAAGCTTGCTTAAATGTAGAAATAGAGCTTATCAATATGTAATGTGCATCCATGCTGTGACATAGTTCTGACTGTATCTATTACTAGACCTGCTTTTTATAAACTCAGCAATACGTGCTCTCTTACAAAGCTGTTTCCTTTAAAAACATGTTCTCCCACAGTACAGATAAATGGAAATGCTTTTTCCTCAAAAGCAGAACAGTTTAACATATTCTCACAGATGTTTCCTTTCAAACTTCTATTAATGGACATGGATTTTATAGAATTAGCAAGAACATTCTGAAAGACAAATATTGCATGCATTCTCACATCAGCAGAAGTGCTTACAAGTAAAAAACAAGTCTAAAAAGAAAAGCATCAGTAAAACAGATGTTTCTGTATAAAACCCAAAAAAGATACCAAGAGAAAAACAGAATCTAAAGTGCATGAGAATAACAGTATAAGTAGACTGTAAATATTCAGCTATGTTAGAGGCATTGGTAGAAACACACTTGTTCTGAGGTATTGTATAGGAGAAGAAGATATAATCTTTTGTACTAATCATGAAGTAAACATTTGCACATCTACGCTACAAACTGACAAAAGAATATGTGCCATTTGTTACAAGAATAAGTTATTTATTAGTAACTGTGCTTACAGTAAAATAGCACTGTGCTGCAAAATATATTTTCTCTTCAGTGCAGGTTGCAAGGCTCTGTGTTTTAAACAGACTGCAGATGCTTTAATGCAAAACTCTGTATTAACCAAACTCTGATTCAGCAGAATACAGCCAACAAAACTGTACCCCGGATTCAGCAAGCCCTACATGGTGTGCAGGACTACTCCAGGAGCTCCAGCAGGCAATATGTTTGCCGTGAGATCCAGGAATAAACTTCAGGGACATGGATGAATGCTCCTGCACTAGTCCTGCATGGATGCGGCTCCAGTATGCAAATTACCCCATTTGCAGGTGAAAACCATGCAAATGAGGTGAATTTGTGAACCAAGAAGCTGGCAGCCAGCCATGCAGGACTAGTATAATCTGTAGAAATGCACTTGGTTAGTAAATGAGTATATTTCTGCAAACTACAAAATGGAGCTATGACAGCTCCAAATAAAGGGTGTATATAATGTGTAAAGCATGCAAATGGACAAATATATGGGCATTGGCATGGAAAACAGTTAAAAAAATAACAACTTTAATTTTGTTTTAGCTGATTTTGGCTGTTTAAGCGTAGGGTAGCAGTGTGGAAATGGGATCGGGTGAAAAAAAACCCTGAAATAAGCATTCTAACCAAAATCACTATTTTGCCATTATTCTCAATGGCAGGCAGAAGGCAACATGGCCAGTGAATAGTGATTGTTAAGGGGGGAGGCTCAGTGTGGGACCTGTAACTCTCCATCAGCAGGCAATCCTATGCAAATGAGGGGAATGATACTGAATCTCAGATTTCCCCTCAATGCTAGTCAACACCCAACAGTGTAAGTGCAGGAATAGCTTGGTGCAAGTCTAGGAGTTAGCTGACATCAGAGGGGTGTGTGTCAGGCATACTATAAATGGATTGGAGCCCTGTGACTCGGGTTTGCCCTTAGCTTAGTGGGTGTGTCTGAGGCTGCCTACCACTCTTTGCATGCCTAAGCGGGTGTGCGCACCGCACACCATATTTTAAAGGAAAAAAAACCTTAAACCAGGAAATAGCAGCTCTGTGCATGTTTGAGCACTGTGTTTGCAAGGCGCACCCCCAGGCTTAAACAGGAAGTCAATGGGAAGGGAAAACAGCAGTAGGAAGTTAATCAGGGAGAACTAGCATAGCTGGCAGGTGAAATGTATCAGAATCAGCCAATTACACAGGCAGCAGACCAGCCCAGCCCAGAACACTACTATAAACTATGCAAATACCTTCCCCTCTGTTTTTTCCCACATACTGTACACCACTGGTGTATACAAGCGTAGAAATTTTAACAAACAAAAACAACAAAATGATAGGGGCTGCAGTAGCTATCATACATCAACATGTGGAAGAGGCTGAGGGTGGTGAGGATGAGAATGCTGTTGACCAACCCACAGGGAGGAGACAGAGAAGAGTGTACAGTCCCAGGGTAACCTACCAGGGGCTACATGAGCTGGAGATAGTGGAGTGCTATAGGGTGGACAGGGACCGCCTATAGCAAATTGTTGAGCTGTGCCGGCCACTCCAGACACACAGAAATAATAAAGGGGAACCCATCCCAGTGGATACCAAGGTATGTGTAGACCTAAGAATATTAGCCACAGGTACCTTCCAAAGGCCAACTGGAGATATCATGGAGATCTCACAGGCATCAGTATCCAGGATACTCCACCAGTTCCTGGATGCCATGTCAGCACATGTCGGTGAGCACGTATACTTCCCCAACACCCGTGAGGCATTGGCCAGTAATATGCATCTCTTCCACCAAATAGCTGAATACCCTGAGGAAGTGAGTGCTATAGACTGCATGCACATACACATCAAAGCACCACCCGGTGAGCGGGGTATGGACTACATCAACTGCAAGGGCTTCCCTTCCATCAACTGCCAGGTCGTGTGTGATGCCCAGGGGATAATAATGAATGTATGTGCTGGCTGCCCTGGAAGATATAACAATTCCACCATCTGGCATCTGACACAGCTGTACCAGAGATTTTTCAATGGGGACATCCCTCACGGTCACCTAGTGGGAGATGCTGGTTACGCACTGGAGCCGTGGCTGATGACACCCATTAGAAATGCACACACACCCGAACAAGAACTCCATAATAAGGCACAAGCACAGACCAGAATTATAATAGACCATGTGTTTGGGATGCTCAAGTCACAGTTCCAGTGCCTGGATACATCCGGTGGAGCCTTGCTGTACACCCTAGCTACATGTACTCAAACTGTCATCATATGTGCCATGCTACACAATATGATCCTGAGGAAACAGCTGCAGCAGGAACAGCATGGAGCAGGGCCACACAGTCCCTCACCATTGCCAAGGCCTGCAGAGGCACAGGGTGACTCGGAGGAGGAACAACCTGAGCCTGCCCCAGTAGACAGAAGGAGTCATCCCCAGTATGCCTTGGTCATGGCAAAGAGGCAATGCATAGCACATACATTGAGACAGGAGGGATCCAGGGAAGGACACCTCTCTCTGACTCGCACATAAAGTAACAGGGATGGCAAACATGACACTACCTGTGCTCAGCCATGTATAGGGAGTGTACTATGTGCATCTGACATAGGCAACCCTCCAGCACCATCCTCAATACTGGCACATGCACAAGGTAAGTCACTCTTCTTGCCAATTGCTGAATGTAGTAGTATGTGTTGTTATGTGTATCTACGGTATGAATGTGAGCACGCAAGGGAATTGGGTGGCTGAATGGTATGCCAGCAGATACTGGGCACCTATAGTATCAGCATGTGATTTGTAACAGATACTGGTGTCACCATAGTAGCCAGTACTACACTTGGTGACAAAACCCACTGCAGGAAATGTGCTGGGTCACATGTATGTCCATATGACACAACATGCCAGTCAGGGAGTTTCACATACCCAACAATAGTCTCAGCCAGCAGAACAGGTGTAGACAAACACAAACAAAGGCCGTGCTAAGGCCTCTGAATGATGGCTATGGGTAACCCCCAAAGGCCTACACATACAGACTACATCAGGTCAGGCAGTGGGATGTTAGTTCTGAAGGGAATAAGTCATAAACTGATATGTAGGTCAATCAAACCTAATACCTGTAGTATACTGATTTGCCTCTAGTCAGCATGATAGGTTGCAATACAGAATGAAATGGAGTACCTGACATACCAGTACAGTCATAGCAAATGTGTACAAGTGTCAGGTGTGCCCCCTCAATCCTATGTAGAAATGTAGAAACAGTCAGGTGTGCCCCCTATCTTGTGTAGAAATGTAGAAACAGTCAGGTGTGCCCCCCCAATCCTGTGCAGAAATGTAGAAACAGTCAGGTGTGCCCCCCAATCCTATGTAGAAATGTAGATACAGGTGTTCTCCACCCCCAGTCCTATGTAGAAATGTAGTAACAGTCTGGTGTGTCCCCCAATCTGATGTAGACACATTGTAACAGTCAGGTGTTCCCCCCTAATCCTAAGTAAAACTGAAGTAACAGTCAGGTGTGCGCCACCACAATCCTATGTAGAAATGTAGAAACAGTGAGGTGTGCCTCAATCCTATTTAGAAATGTAGTAACAGTCTGATGTGCCCCCCCAATCTGCTGTAGACACATTGTCACAGTCAGGTGTGCCCCCCAATCCTATGTAGAAATGTAGTAACAGTCAGGTATGTCCCCCCTCCAATCTGATGCAGACATGTAGTAACAAGTATGTGTAGGTATACCAGTGGAGCACAGGTGACCTGAGGAGGCCAAGGTAGCAGGATAGATTGTAGCATCTGTACAATATGCAAGTATACATGTGTTAGGTTGGTGTGTGTTTCATATTGTGTGAGAGTGGTCAGTATGTATGCATGTTGAGGTTTGTCCTGGTGGCCATTACCCAGTGCTACTGATGATAGGGCCAAGTTCTCGCAACTGCAGTGCCAAAGACAATGCTCCCCAGTATAACACATTCTAGTAGTAAACCATTGTAAATCTATGGTGGTAATATGTGTCACCATCTGAAAGATGGACATGGCATGATTGTTGGGCTAGATATACAAGCAGTACACAGCGAAAAGTATCTCAGACATGCAGTGTATAATGTGTAACCATGAAATGGACACATCCTTGGAATTGTACATACAGGTATGCATCACATTATCTGGGCTTGTAGTAGGGAATACCGATGTCATCTGGCTGAGCACTTGCAGATCACAGAGGTGATAGGACTGATGTATTGAGAAACACCTGATGTTCCTGCACAAGCCAGCATAACTGGAATGCCCCATGCATATCTGTGAGTCAGCTGCAAGTAGTGTCCATAGCACACATGCACCCAGCTCACCCAACCACCACCCACAGTACCTTTTCGGTCTTATCCCTGCTTTTGGGAATGAGAACAATATGACCCTCACCTGTGTATGGCAATAGCAAAATAATGCAGCATGCAGTGCAGGTGTCCCATGCAGGTGTGTCCCTAGCTGTAAGCAGCACCCTGCCAGCATCCACACCACCTGATCAATACTGATAGAAAGTATTGTCATGAACAGCTAGCACACCCACCCTGTCACCCCAGGGAATATACTGTATGGCAGTCTGGTACTGTAGGACTGACAGAATGCAACAGCCTGCTACAGCTGGCCTGCATCACCATCAAATGACCTACAGGCCTCTGCCAAAGGCCTGTGTCTCACCTGTACTGTCAATGTCTGTTATGTCATGGACACTCAAATAACAACATAACACACTCCACATAACCCATATGCAAGGCCATGTGGACAAATCACAGTAGCATGTCCTCCATGTCCCACTGCATGAACTGTGGACCATCACCAAAACACAGCTGTGATGAGGTGATAACTATAGGGAAAGTATCAGAGAATGTTTGCGTAATGTACGGAAGAGAAAAGAATAATAGAGGGGGTGGGAGCATGGGCAGCATGGAACATGCAAAGTCCGAAACACAGCCATGTGCACATACCATCTCTGGCTGTAAACACAAAAATGGGCAGCTACAAACCTGCCCATACACTACAATAGGGGTAATGTCCTGACTTATGATCCCTGCCTCTGGGCAACCTGTGTGAATCTGTACAGCTGCAAGGTATTGGCACATCAAGATAAGGCCATACTGTCACATTGCTGGATATACAAGTATGGGATCCTCTGCCATCACTGTACCAATGTGCTGAACTGGTTACACAGACCCAGTAGCAAATGTCTGCACCTCCCCCTCCAGAATGGCATAAGTTTCCAGGAATATGTAGGCGTTTGACCACAATACTGGACACGGCTGCATTCACCCTGTGCTCCCTAGGACACCACTGCAAGGAAAAATGTCTACCTGACAGTACTTGAGGACATAAATCATCACAGTGTATAACAGTACACATGTCTGAATATCACTGCAGCACAGACACAATCACCTACAGTACCCACTATCCCTTGCAGTTTGACCCCATATTGCCAAATGATCTACAGATACCCTGCAGAAACAGTTTGCTAGCTGAATGTGTAGAACACAAAGGTCTGCACTGGAGTACAATCTACCTGGAATGGATCCGCACATTCAATACAGAAGGGCATACTGGGCATGCTCACACACATAGAGAAATTAAGGCAATGTCAGACAGCAACATAC
>NC_056736.1:472986882-473036579 GCF_019279795.1 Protopterus annectens | reverse complement strand
GCAGCTATTTTGGTGTTTGCCTAGGGCTGTTGTGGGAAGGGCTGTTGTGAGGCACACTGCTGAGATGAATTATGTATTTTCTTACTTGTGTTTGGGGGTGCAGGTTGTTTGCTTGTCTGCTTTGGAGGGCACTGTTTCTTTTTCAGATTGGTACCTAGTGCCTCCGAATATATTTTTGTGTATTTATGCATATGTTTTGCCGGTGCTTGTTTTGTAGATTCATGTGTGACAAGTGGTGTGATGCAAGTGTGTCCCTTATCCTCTTGACTGTCTGTTACAGTCATGGGTTGAGAGCGCTAAGCCTCCAGTCTGGCTGTGTATTTGCATCTCTCACAAGTGTTTGTGTCTAGAAGTAAGAGGAGAGGGTTGTCTGTATACATGAGGCAGTTGTGACATTGCCTCAGGATGCCCAATTCCACCAGATGAACTGGAGAGTACACCTGAAGCTGACCTCTGGACATGCTTTGAAGAGTAAATTGAACTTAAGTCCTGTGGACGATCGGGGTCTTATGCTATATTATAATAGTGCTGTCTAGGAAATTTGGAGAATAATAGTGCTGTCTAGGAGATTAGGACAAGTGCTGATTTCTGTTTTGCAAGTGCTGCAATAAGAGCAGCTGATCTGAAGCACTTGAGTTGAGGCTTGCCTAGTTCTAAGGGAAAATTTACAGTGCAGACTTTGTGGGGCTGGGAATAGTATACCCCAACTAACTGGCGCTGCCCGACGCTGCTCTGTGAGCAAGACCGCGCAAAAAGAGAGTTGCAGGGTTTTTCCTCTAGATAAGTGAGGAAAGTAAGTACAAGAGCTGTTTTTCTCTAAGCAAGTGAGAAAAGTAAGTACAAAAACTGTTTTCCTCTAGGTAATGAGGAAGATAGAGTGCTATAGTAATTAATAGCTTATTTAGTGCTTACAAGTTCTGAACAAGTGCTGAGCATGAACAAGGAAATGTAAGTGCTAAAACTAAGAATCTGTATCTGCACTAGATGAGTTACAGGACAGAAACAAGTGCAAATACAGGCTTTCAAATCAGAAAGTTGAGAGAGATGGAAGAGATTGCCCAAACGGCCAATAACTACAAATTCTGGGCCAGAACAACTACTTATGTGGTAGACAGGTTACCTAGTGCTTACCACTCCCACTGATAAGCTAGAAGACTTCCCTCCAACACAGAAAGGCTTGGGGGACTCAGAAGCTTACATACAGTCCTGGATACAGCAAATCTATATCTGGAACTCTAGTTACAGGAAAGGTAGGAAACAGGCTTACAGTTTTTTTTTTTTTTTTTTTACAGAAAAGTAGCAAAACAGTAGTAAAAACAATTCACATGCAGTGCAAGCTAGCACACTTGAGTATGCAGCAATATTAGACCAAACAAAGTTTAAAAAATGCAATTAAATTAAAAAGGACTAAAAGCAAGTGCAGAAAGAGTTTATTAGGTAGAATGTGGTAAAGAGATGGGATGGATGGAGTGTCCCAGATCAAATCTACAGTGGGGCGGGCAACTGCAAAAGCCACCAAATTTAAACTACAAACCAAAAATAGGGAGGGTGGATGGGACAAAACAGTTTCAACAGAGATCTAAGCAAAAACTAACAGTACAAACTTTAAAACCAACAAAATATTCTCAGCTCTGTATATTTGCCGATCAGTCTCTCAGAACAGTGAGACAACAGTTTCAACACAGATCTAAGCAACAATTAAACTCTATAACCAAAAATATATATACTCAGCTCTGTATAATTGCAGATAATATGTAAGGCAGTCTCTCAGAACACAGGTTCCAGCAATTTGAATGCAGCTGTTACTATGCCAACTGAAGACACAGCAGAAAATGGGGGTGGGGTGGGGAAAACAGTTTCAACAGAGATCTAAGCAAAAACTAAAAGTACAAACTTTAAAACCAAAAAAATATTCTCAGCTCTGTATATTTGCCGATCAGTCTTTCAGAACAGTGAGACAACAGTTTCAACACAGATCTAAGCAACAATTAAACTCTATAACCAAAAATATATACTCAGCTCTGTATAATTGCAGATAATATGTAAGGCAGTCTCTCAGAACACAGGTTCCAGCAATTTGAATGCAGCTGTTACTATGCCAACTGAAGACACAGCAAAAAATGGGGGTGGGGTGGGAAAACAGTTTCAACAGAGATCTAAGCAAAAACTAACAGTACAAACTTTAAAACCAAAAAAATATTCTCAGCTCTGTATATTTGCCGATCATTCTCTCAGAACAGTGAGACAACAGTTTCATCACAGATCTAAGCAACAATTAAACTCTATAACCAAAAAAAGATATACTTAGCTCTGTATAATTGCAGATAATATGTAAGGCAGTCTCTCAGAACACAGGTTCCAGCAATTTATGTAGCACAGTGTGGGTAACAGTGCTTAATATAAAAGTACTATTAAGTGATTGCAAATCTACATTACCATATGATACCAGAGTAAACACATGCAGTCCAGCAGTTAGACCTTTATTGACAGGCTATTATGCTTTTGTTTAAATACAGCCTATATGAGAATCTTCCTGCCATATACTCTGGTGTATGCAGTACATGCCTTAACCAATACAGGTTTTATACAAGCAACTAACTTACTACTACGTTTAGATTTATTTCCTATGACAGTACATGCAAGAGTATTACTAACCTGCCTTGAGTTGCAACCACTTCAAGCGACATCCATGGTCCTCCTGGTTCATAGCCCGCTCACTTGCCACTGTTAAAGACATAAAAGGAATATTTAGCCATACCTATCCATAATATACATGAGCTGACAATTATTAAACAGGTAGTGGACTGATACTACACACAACTGGGACCTCCTCTGTCCTCCTAGCCTCTTGGATCCACTGATCCAAGAGATCCCCCTTTTGCCACTTCAGGTCAGCATAGTGATGCCTGACCTACTCACCAGTTCAGGGTATACCAGTGGCACTGGTGAGGTCATGGGCGAGACGGCCCCAGGCTTCCGTTTTGTATTGGGAACCCTGGTACTGGCTCTGCAGCAGTCTCATGTCATGGTCTTTCACAAGGAGTCTTTTTTTTTTTTTTTTTTTTTTTTTTTTTAATATTTTTTTTTTTTTCAATAATAATTCTTTATTTTATTTTTTCCAAACAACTAATACAGTACTACCAACTACTTACAATATGTACATGAATGCTTCCAACAGTTACATAGAATCATTATACATACCTATACACTTCTAAAAAAAAAAAAAATAATGAAGAAAAAAGAACTAGTAACCATATAAGACTTATCTCAATAAAATTCAACAGTTATTCAGTTTTTCCCAGAGAATAGTGGAATGGAAGTTTAAGCTAATACAATGTTAAAGATTTGTTCCCATATTTTTGTATTGTTTACATTTTTCTTATAATCACTAATTAGAAATTTATGTGCAAGAATATGTTTGGTGGCTACTATCTTGAAATTTTTCCATGATGCCTGTAAAGGGTTCAACCAATTGGAAGCTATATATAACTTCATCAACAAAAAAATATTGACTAGTATAATTCTTTGGGTTCTTTCCAAGTTGGGTGGTGGAATATGCAAAATCGTAAATTCCCAGGAGAGTGTGGAATGTTGATATCCCATTTTTTGTAGTTGAAGTTTCAAGGAATTCCAGAGTTTGAAAATACATTTACAACTCCAAAACATATGTAGGAGGTCGGCTGTTTGATCTATACAATATGGGCATTTTGGTGAGTTCTTTGAGTTAAATTTGTAGAGGAGACGCGTATAATACGCGTTATTAAATATCATCAATTGGGTAAATAATAGCTTCTGAAGGGACACAGATTTTATGGTTAAGTGAATTGCTTTTTAGTATTTTACTTTCTTCAATTGTCAACAATTTCTCTCCAGTATTTGGAAATTAATATTTGATTATTATATTTTATTTCTTTAATCAAACCATATGCTGCAGTTATATATTTACATTCCTGTGTAAGGGTTTGCCATAAGTTCAGACACATGTTTAAATCTTCTTCTTTAATTATGTCATTCCCTTTACTAAGGTAACTTATTGATAGGTCTTTTAATTGTCTTATTATAATTAGATACGATTTGGGGAGATTCAACTCTTCTAAAATATTGTGAATCGGGATACCTAAAAAAGGATATAAATCAAGTAGGGTTAAATTAATTATAAGTGGGAATTTCTTAAGGTCTATCAGCTGGTTACCAATTTTCAGATTTGGATTTTTGTGAAATGGTTGAAGAATTATCATACTTTGCAAAAGATTTAATGAGTTAAAAAGATTTTGTACTGAAACTATATATGTTTTGATATGTTCCAACACGAAGTACCCTTTAAGAGTATTTTTGTTTAAAAAAGGTAATGCCTTGCAGTTAATATCCAATTCCTTGACATGTTTATGATTAAGAACCAGCCATTTGGGAACCCATTTCGAGTTACACCCATCAAAGTTAATTATTCTTAAAAGTCTATTGGTGTTTATTATTAAATAATATGTTTCGAAATTAGGTAGATCCAACCCTCCCCTATTTTTTGGAGCCATCAATTTATCATACGATATCCTAACTTTTCTAGGTTCCCACAGAAATCTAGCTAGTTCTGTATGAAGCTGTTTGAAGAATTTTTTGGAGATTTGGACTTGTGACGCTCTAAAAATGTATAGTAATCTAGGAAGTATATTCATTTTAATAATTGAAGTCTTCGCCATTATTGGTAATTTCAGATTATCCCATCTTTTCAAGTCAGATACTATCTGCTCCCAAATAACCTTAACATTATTGAGATAAAAATCTCTGTTGTCTGTTGAGAAAACCACTCCTAAGTATTTTATTTTTTCTTCTGATTTTACCTGCCCTACTAATGGTAATAGTGAAAAAGGTGTAGGTGTCTTTAATGGGAATATCTTAGTTTTTTAAATTTAATTTATAATTGGAAATTTTCGCAAATTCTTCTACTGCCTTTAATATTTTATTAGTATCCAAAACAGGTGTTGTGCAATAAATACTCAAATCATCTACAAAGCAGCCATTGTGATCTTCGTACCATAGATCCTTGGAGCATTATGATAGATATTTTGTTTAATGTGCAAAAATAGAGGTTCCAAATACAAATTGAATAACAAGGGAGATAAAGGACAGCCTTGACGGGTACCATTTTAATTTGAATTCTTTTGAAAGATTCCTGTTAATGACTAGATTTGTATAAGGATTGGTATATAATTTTTTAAAGTTGAAGTGAATTCTTGTGGTATGTTAAAACATGTTAAAATGTCAAATAAATATTCTAAGTTCACTCTGTCAAATGCTTTTGTGCATCAATTATAAGTGCGTAAAGATTATGGTTTTATGGGTGGCATGAGAAATCATTGTATGCAGTGTTAATGTATTATCTATAGTTTGTCTGCTATTTATAAAACCGGCTTGTTCATCAGATATTATAGGGTTAATTACCATTTTCAACCTGTTAGCCAAAATCGATGTCATAATTTTCATATCTATGTTTAAAAGTGAGATGGGTCTATAATATCCGGTTTTGTCGATCAGTATTTTCTTCGGTATGAGAATAGTTTTCGATGCATTAAAGTGTGGGTCAGTAATTTTATTGTTAATAATATAGTTAAAGACCACTGACAGTATTTCCCCAGAATATCACTAAAAGTTTTATAAAATTCTGTAGTCAAACCATCCGGTCCCGGAGCTTTGTATGGCTTCAATTTCTTGATAACATCAGTTATTTCCTCTGAAGAAATAGGTTTAATCAGGTTCATATGAAGCTCATCATTAATCTTTGGAAATATAATTTTCTGAAGAAAATCATTATTATTCTTATTTGGATTTACATCCTGTTGTTCACCATATAGTTCTGAAAATATTAGTTCAAAAACCTTTATGATATCTTCCGTATTGGTGTATGTTTTATTGTTGAAGTATATTTCAGGGATTTGGGAAGGTGACTTGATTGATTAATAATACGTGCTAGTGCTTTTGACGGGTCTGTATGTGATTAGCGTATTTTACCAGCATTTTCTGTTCATGGAATGATAATTTACTGTTTTGTAATAAAAAGTTTCTTTGACAATTTAATAATTCCGTTTCGGTTTGTTTACTATAATTTCTAATTAATTCCTGATCTAATAATTTAATTTTGATTCCAAGTCATGCATATCTTTCACTTGTAATTTCTTGTAGAAAGTAGCTTTTGGATAAACATTCCTCTAATTTAGCTTTGATAGTTGCCCATTCTATGTCTGATGGATGTCGGTGTTCTAAAAGATTATTTAATAATTGATTAAAACTCCTGAGCTTCTTTTAATACATCCTCTTTATGCAATAGATATGGATTTAATGTCCAATTATAACCCCTAACATGCAATTTATGACAAGTATCTTTCTTAAAGGTTAATGTGATCCTGGAGTGATCCGACAAATAACGAGCTTGTATGTATATATAGGGATCAAAACACATTAGTGTATCTGTTATTAAAAGGGAATCGATCCTGGACCACATTTTATGACAGCTTGAATAAAATGTGAAGTTATTTGGATTCATTTGGTCCTTATTACATTTAAATGGATCATAAAGTTTAAAATCTGCTTTAAGTTCCTGCAGTGCTATCACTGCCTGATTATTATAAGATCTATGGGGACTTGTTTTATCTAGTTTAGGGTCTTGGTATGTATTCCAGTCACCTCCTATTATTATATAATAATTGTTATATTGGTTTAAAATAAAGTAAAGTGATGTTATGAAGGTTTGCTGATTGGTACATGGGGCATATATATTAAGAAGAATCACCGGTTTATCGTAAAATTTTGTTATAAAATTACATAGCACCATCTTCCTTCTTTATCCATTTTAAAATCTAAAATTCTCTCTTGGAACTGAGTTTTGATGATTATTGCTACACCTGCACTATTAGTTGTCCCTTCCGAGCTATTACCTCCCTGATCCATTTTTATTTTTAATGGCAGTCCATTGATCATTAGCCAAGTGGGTTTCTTGTAACAATATAAATGGTGCTTTTGACTGAAGAAGTAAATGAAAAATAGTTTCCTTTTTTCAGATTCTGGAAACCTTTAACATTCCATGAGTCTATTATCCACATAAAAATACTTTTAAAATGTTAGTGTATATGTTGAATTTGAAAAACGATACTAGATTCCGGTATAATATCAGATTTTGAAATATCTGGAAGCAAACTAAATGCCCCATCCCTAACCAGTGCCTATCCACTATTCTCCTGGACCAGGACAAACATAGGTTTTTTAACACTGTTTAGACTTCTATTGGTATACATCAATCCTAAATGACTATTATATAATAACACCCTAACAAGATATACAAAACCTATGATAACTACAACTAACCCTACAAAACTAACCTACACATTCCCCATTAAACACTAGTACCTATCTACAGCTCTTGAACATATTAGTTAGTTAACACACTGTTATGTCTTACATACCAATTTCTTATTCTACCCTCTAATGATTTACATACATTATTAATTAAATAATTGGTTATATTATCCTAGAATAACTAACTGTCTTATCTAACTTTGCCTAGGTAAGTATAACATGTTAACAGCAGCATTGATAAAAACAACATCAGTAACATTTTTTTTCACCATTAATGTATTAATACTGTAAGAAATATATAGCTAACATAATGCACAGAATCTCTAGAACCACATAAAATATATATCCTTCCATTCCCTTAGGAATAGGAGAGTGAATTATACATGTTAACACATATAGATTATCATAGCATTAATAAGGAGAAAGTTTTTTTTTTTTTTTTTTTTGGAGTAACATAAACAATATAACAGTCATTTCAAAGGCAGAAAAGCAAAAATATCAATAGTATATAATTATAACTGCATTTCTATCTTCAGGCACACTATCTAGAACCAAAATAGAATAACTGTAGTAACTTTTATATTGTTTCTAACATTGTAGTTAAATTACTCTATTTAACCATATGTTACAGCCCAGTTTAAATCCTTACCTGAATAAGCTGACATTTCTTTATACAAAATAAAAGTCAAACCTCTCTAAAATAGTCCAGGAGCCTCGTTTTGCAATTCTAAAAGCTTCCCTGGCTCCACAGAGCTCTGGCTACTTCCTGGTATAAAAATCTTGATTTCGAGTTCTCAAAGGGGACCCATTATGTGGACAGACTTCCAGAAGTGCCACAACAAAAGCTGACCCTCTGGAGCATTTCTAGGACTTCCTGTTGACTCACAGACGCACACAGTTCATCAAGGCTGCAGGAGTTCATGAAATCTTTGGATTTAGCTGGACCTGTAAGAAAATACTGGTTAATGATTAAACAGGGGCCTGGTGAGAAAAAAGAAGCAAACAAAGGATTTTGAAGCCTTGAGGTATAGCAGACATGGAATCCCAGAATCTGTATTGCTGTACACAGACTGAATGTTCCAGTTAAGCTTCTGAAGTTGGAAGGGATTTAAAAGTCTTCAAAAGGTGAGTTTTGCTTCCTTTTGTAGAAACAGAATATTTGGCTCCATCAAATGTAAAGATTAATGTACTTGGATACTTCATCTGGAATTTTATATTTTATCAATAAGAAATTTGCAGTAAGGGCTAATGCTTGTCTGGCTTGTCTGATTTGCAGTGGTAGATCTTGACCCATAGAAACTCTGTTATTTTGCCACATTACAAAACCTCCTTTCTTTTCATAGTTAGAATTATTTTATTTACATCCTGGTAATTCAGAATTTTGACATAAACTGGTCTAGGAATATTTGATGCTTGTGATTCCCTGAGAGCTCTGTGTGCTCTTTCTATGACTATTTGCTTAGCCATACCCGAGTCCTCGAACAATATTTCCAGTATCTGTGTAATGGTAGGCATTAGATCATTATATTGAATATTTCCGATTCCTCTAATAATTATGTTGTTTCTTCTGGATCTTGCCTCTAAATCCAGGATCTTGGTCTGCATAGTTTGAATGTCCAGGTCATGAATATCTGTTTTTTGTAAGAAATGTTATTCTGTCCTCATTATCGGATATTCTAGCCTCAGATTTATCTATTCTGTCGAGAATTTGACTGCATGTGGCATTAAAAGCAAATATCTGGTTTGAAAGTGCATTTAAAGATTCTTGTATGGGTAACAGTGCTGTTTTAATGTCCTCCATGTTAGCTAGCTGATCCGGTTGGTTTGTTCCTCCTGTTTTTAAAAGATCTTGTGGTTTTACAGTTTTCTGTCTTTTAAATGTAGAGTCTTTCTCTGGTGACATTAGCGTTGATAATTTAGTTTTAGTTGTTGTTGTGTCCATATTTTTGTCCAGTTTTGACATCTTGAAACAGAAATCAGATAGATCCTTTGTTTATAGCTCTATTCAGAGTCAGGCAGACAATCAGCTTTAATCCTGTGAAATTAATTAGTTTTTCCTTCGTTCTTTTGATTCTCAGTCGTAGTTTGGTTGTAGTAGAATAGTTATATCCGGTAATTAATGCAAAAAGACTTGTAGTATATCCTCAGGGTTACTTATTCTTGCGAGTATCTGGAGAGCTGTAGATGTACAGTGTCTACAGAAAGGCGGCCATCTTTGTCTCCACCCTTTCACAAGGAGTCTTGACATGACTCTGGACTTCTGGATGCCTTAGCACTGCACCCAGAAGTGCACACCCTCTCCCATTCTAGACATAGTGCCTACAAGGGGAAGCTGCATCCAGTTATGAGATGTATTCCTGCCTATTGGGTTTAAATAGGGCCGGTCTCCCACACTTTGCCATGATTGAATGGTTTTGAAAAGGTTAAGCTATGGGCAAACCTGCTTACCTAAGGTTGGCATTGCTTAAAAGGGTATACCAATGGGCAGACTGAGTTAGCTGGCCTACACATTGCTTATAACTACTAAGCTGGGCTGTGCAATGCTTAGCATTGCTTAATATTTAAGTTGCATTATATTTGCATTGTGGCATTGATTTATTATTCATTACATGTTATATATGTGTTTGGTATCCATGATTCATGTGTACGTACCCTGTATGGGGTCCTTGTGTTTATTAGGAGATTTCAACACTTTATTACAATGACACGTCACATATGGGCTTAATGCAGTACTCCAGTTCACATATTTATGTTATATAGTAGGTTATACAGCATAAGACTGTATATAGATTCCTTTCACATGTTCGGTTTGAATTTCCTATAGTGAGGATCTGTTTGGTGATATCTCAAGCTTATGTATTGCTGTGATGGCTTAGTGGTTAAGTACTGTGACTATAGTGTACAGAGTCCTGAGTTCAAGACCTGCAAAGGCTGGTTATTTTGTTTCTGGCCAGAACAGAGGCTGTTGCCTACAGAGTGATTAAGGCACTTTTAAGCAATCGTAAGCGGATTTGCGCAGGTTTGCATGAGGGTAAGCTATGCTAACCTTCAGTGAAATATGCTTACAGAAAGTTAGCTTCAATATTGCTTAACCTGTGCGCACATTTTTTACCCCGTGCAAATGGGCTTAAACTTGCTTACAACTGCTTGCATATGCTTACTCTCACTTACTACTGATTAATAGTGCTTACACTTGCTTATTAGTGCTTACTCCCACTTAACACCACATTAATTTATACAGTAATGTCTAATGGCTCTTGAGAAGGTGGTAGATTTGGAAACTGTATGGCGTTATCATTCATTACACATTTTACTTTCCATTTGTATCCCTGATTCCTGTGTACATATACTGTATGGGGCACTTGTGCTTATCTGTGTACTTTGCAACATTATGACAATGACACCTCACATCTGCATGTAATGCAGTACTCCAGTTTACAAATATATGTTATAAATATATAAATGTTATAAATATATGTTATCGTAGGTTATGCAACAAAATAAATTGATCATACAGTGATTTGACATGGAAAATGGACTGTACTGTAGTGGGACTCGAAGTGGGAATGACTGCTTGTAAGGCGAATGCTCTGCCCACTACACTATTGCTGTACTGCTTAATTTGCATATATCTTGCTTTTTATCCTCTTGTGCTATTTAAGCTGCATTGACCATAGCTAAGTGATGGGCAAACCTGCAAACCTATGTTTAAATGTAAAAATGTTTATATTTAATGTTTTAACTATTGCTCTTGTAAACATGGGGGGATGCTGCTGGGGGGATGCGAATATCTATGAGCAGTCTTGCTCATTCTTATTCATGCTTTGCTGTTCTTCATTGCAGGGACATGTATATTCTGAGAGCTCTGCTCTCAGACATGCCCCTGCACTCGTACACACTCCATGTCCGTTTAGGAGCTCAGGCAGTGCGCCTTCATTAATATATGCATGGCGCACTGCCATCCTGCTCCTAAACGGCTGCTTTCATGCAGGACTAAGCTAGTTCTGCACAGAAGGATAGTAAATCTGGGGGTGTGTCTTAAGAAGACTTTGATTCCAGTTCCAGTACAACACAGCATCACTTTCCTAAATTAAATTTTCAAAATCAATTTCAAAATCCCATTATTAGAGATACATACAAAAATTAATACATTAATTAATCAAATACTTCAAATTACATTCACTATTTAAGCCTCCTGAAGCCAAGGTGTTATATTTTAAAATATACAAAACTTCCTTACATAATAGTTTCTCTTTAAGAGAAACTAATTCACCCATTTGTAACCCAACATGATCCAGAATACTCCCCTAATAAGGGCAGCATTAATATAGTCTGGTTAGAGTCACCAAATAAATGGTTTACAGTTATAAACCTGGCAGATTAATTTTTTGCTATTGTTTTGTTTTATCAGACATTTTCACAAGTGTTAAGACTGTTGGATATTGGTAATAAAGTGAATTAATAAACCATGTCATCAAACAAAAGAAAGTTCAGATAACAGCAATAGAAGACTATGTTTCAAATATTGACTGTAGATTATCAGAGGGAGAACATAATATTGAATTCTTATTACAGCAAAGTAATTAACTTATAGAGGAAATAGATCATCTGGAAAATAGAGCCAGAAGAAACCACATCAGAATTTATGGGGTCCCTGAACAAATGGAAGGTGAAACTATGGTGAACTTTTTATTATCCTCGATACCCAAAATATTAAATCTACCAGAAGCCCTGGAATTTGGAATATAAAGAGCTCACAGATCTCTGGTTATAATATTTTCAAACAAAAAGATTCTACATCCAAAATCCATTATAGTAAAGTTTTTTTCAAGTCAAAATAAAGATCTTGTACTGAAAACTGCCTGGTCTCTCACACCTTGGAAATTAGGGAATTCACAAATTAGATTTGACAATGATTATTCTTCCATTGTGGTCTCAAAAAAGAAAGCCTGCATCCCCCTGCTAAAATCTCTAAAAAAAGATGGAATCAAACCCACTTGATCTTTACAAAATTAAGACTCTTTCTACCTGAGGAAGCTGTCACTTTTGTTCAGAAAAAGAACTTATTAAATCATGTTGAAGAAATGGACTCCAGCATCCTCCAGCATCACTTTAGAGACAAGCTGCAAGAAAAAAAAATGACTGGTCAGTCAAAGAAAAAACCTAGAGACAAATAAACAACCTCCCATATTCAGCAAGCTCTGTACAGCATGCAGGAATAGTGCTGGAGCTGCTGGAGGCAATATGGCCACCGTGTGATCCAGGAATAAGCTCCAGGGACGTGCACGAATGCTCCTGCACTATTTCTGCATGGACACAGTTCCTGTATGCAAATTAACCCATTTACAGGTGAAAACCATGCAAATGAGGTGAATTTGTGATCCAGGAAGCTGTCAGCCTGTCATACAGAACTAGTGTAGTGTGCAGAAATGTACTCATTTAGTAACCGAGTACATTTTTGCAAACTACAAAATGGAGCCATGAAAGTCCAAATAAAGGGTGTATAGTATGTGTAAAGCATGGCAATGGCCAAATATATGGCCACTGACATGGAAAACAGTTGCCAAAATAAAAAAAAAAACATTTTATTTTTTTTTTAGCCAATTTCGGCATTTTAAGTGTAGGGCAGTGGAGTGCAAATGGGATAAGGCTGAAAATAAATAAAAAAAAAAAACTGAAATAAGCACTGTATCCAAAATCAGTATTTTGCCATTATACTCAATGGCAGACAGAAGACAACATGGCCGGTGAATAGTGGTTGCTAAGGGGGAAGGCTAAGTGTGGGACTTGTAACTATGCATTAGCAGGCAATCCTATGCAAATGAGGGGAATGATACTGAATCCCAGATTTCCCCCTCATTGTTAGCCATCACCCAATCTATAAGTGCAGGAATACCATGGTACAAGCATAAGAGTTAGCTGACATCATGGGAGGTGTCAGGCATACTGTAAGCTTATTGGAGCCCTGTGGCTCGGGTTTGCCCTTAGCTTAGCAGATCTAAGCAAGGGGATGTGTCTGAGGCTGCCTAGCACTCTTTACATTGCCTGAGTAGGTGTGCGTGTCACGCACTGGGTTTTAAAGAAAAAAAAAGAAACCAGGAAATAGCATCTCTGTGCACATCTGAGCACTGTGTTTGTGTGGCGCGCCCCCAGGCTTAAACAGGAAGGCAATGGGAAGGGAAAACAGCAGTAGGAAGGTAATCAAGGAGAACTAACATAGCTGGCAGGTGAAATGTATCAGAATCAGCAAATTACACAGGCAGCAGACCAGCCTAGCCCAGCACACCACATTAAGCAATGCAAACACCTTACCCTCTGTTTTTTCCCACATATTTACACCACCGGTGTACACAAATGGGGGAAGTTTACCAAACAAAAGCAACAAAATGTTAGGGACTGCAGCAGCTATCATAAATCAAGATGTGGAAGAGGCTGAGGGTTTTGAGGATGAGAATGCTGTCGACCAACCCATAGTGAGGAGAAGGAGAACAGTGTATAGACCCAGGGTAACCTACAAGGGGCTACATGAGCTGAAGATAGTGGAGCACTATAGGGTGGACAGTGACCTCCTACAGCAAATTGTTGAGCTGTGCCGTCCACACCTCACACACAGAACTAACAGAGGGGAACCCATCCCAGTGGATACCAAGGTATGTGTAGGCCTAAGAATACTAGCCACAGGTACCTTCCAAAGGCCAACTGGGGATATCATGGGGATCTCACAGGCATAAGCATCCAGGGTACTCCACCAGTTCCTGGATGCCGTGTCAGGACATGCCGATGAGCATATATATTTCCCCAACACCTGTGAGGCATTCACCAGCATTATGCATTTCTTCCACCAAATAGCAGAATACCCTGAGGTAGTGGGTGCTATAGAATGCACGCAGATATGCATCAAAGCATCACCCAGTGAGCAAGGTAGGGTCTACATCAACCGCAAGGGCTTCCCCTCCATCAACTGCCAGGTCATGTGCTATGCCCAGGGCATTATAATGAATGTTTGTGCTGGCTGCACTGGAAACTATCACGACTCCCACATCTGGCATCTGATGCAGCTGTACCAGAGATATGCCATTGGGGATATCCCTTATGGCCAGGTAGTGGGGGATGCTGGTTACGCACTGGAGCCGTGGCTGATGACACCCAGCAGAAATGCACACACACCTGAAAAAGAACTCCATAATGAGGCACACGCACAGACCAGAATCATAATAGAGTGTGTGTTTGGGTTGCTCAAGTGATGGTTCCAGTGCCTGGGCACATCTGGTGGAGCCTTGCAGTACTCACTAGCCACATGTACCCAACTTTTCATCTTATGTGCCATGCTACAAACATGATCCTGTGGAAACAGCTGCAGCAGGAACAACAAATGGCAGGGCCACACAGCGCCCCATCATTGCCAAAGCCTGCGCAGGCACAGAGTGACTCAGAAGAGGAGCAACCTGAGTCTGGCCCAGTAGGCAGAAGGAGGCGTGCCCAGTATGCCCAGGCTTTGGCAAAGATGCAACCCATAGCACATAATCTGACATGGCAGGGACCCAGGGAATGACACCTCTCTCTGACTCACACATACAGTAAAAGTGATACCAAACATGACACTACCCATGCTTCACCATGTATAGGGAATGTACTATGTGCATCCGATATAATCAGCCCTCCAGCACCATCCTCAATACTGGCACAGCCACAAGGTAAGTCACTCTTCCTACCAATTGCCGAATGGAGTAGTATGTGTTGTTACTTGTATCTATGGTACGGATGTGAGCATGCAAGGGAATCAGGTGGCTGAATGGGATGCCAGCAAATAGTAGACAACTATAATGGCAGCATGAGATCTGTAACAAATACTGGTGTCACCATAGTAGCCAGTACTAAACAAGGTGACAAAACTCACTGCAGGAAATGTGCTGGGCCACATGTGTGTCCATTGGACACAAACATGCCAGTCAGGGAGGTTCATATACCCAACAACAGTCTCAGCCAGCAGGA
This sequence comes from Protopterus annectens, assembly GCF_019279795.1. Taxonomy (NCBI): domain Eukaryota; kingdom Metazoa; phylum Chordata; order Ceratodontiformes; family Protopteridae; genus Protopterus; species Protopterus annectens. The sequence continues at coordinate 473,021,243 of NC_056736.1, read as the reverse complement.
CAGGTGTAGACAAACACAAACAAAGGCTATGCTAAGGCCTCTGATTGATGGCTGTGGAGAACATACCACCTCCAGACCTACACAGACAGACTACAACAGGTCAGGCAATGGGATGTTAGTTCAGAAGGGTAAGAAGACAGAAAGTGAAAGGTAGGTCAATCAAATCTAAGACCTGTAGTACACTGATATGCCTCTAGTCAGCATGATAGGTTAGAATACAGAATGAAATGGAGTACCTGAAATGACAGTACAGTCATAGCAAATGTGTACAAGTGTCAGGTGTGCCCCCGCAATCCTATGCAGAAATGTAGTAACAGTCAGGTATGCCCCCCAATCCTATGTAGAAATGTAGTAACAGTCAGGTGTGCCCCCAAAATCCTATGTAGAAATGTAGTAACAGTCAGGTGTGCCCCCCAAGTCTATGTAGAAATGTAATAACAGTCAAGTGTGCCCCGCAATCCTATGTAGAAATGTAGTAACAGTCAGGTATGCCCCCCACAATCCTATGTAGAAATGTAGTAACATGTATGTGTAGGTATAATAACAGTGGAATACAGATTACCTGAGCTGGCCAATGTAGCTGGATAGATTGTAGCATGTGTACAATATGCAGGTCTGTGTGTGTTAGGTTGGTGTGTGTTGTATATTGTGTGAGAGTAGTCAGTATGTATGCATGGTGAGGTTTGTCTTGGTGGCTATTGCCCAGTGCTGCCGATGACAGGGCCTAGTTCTCACAACTGCAGTGCCAAACACAATGCTTCCCAGCAAAACACATTCCAGCAGTAAGCCATAGTAAATGTTTGGAAGTAATATGTGTCACCATCTGAAAGATGGACATGGCATGAATGTCGGCCTAGGTATACAAGCAGTACACAGGGGGAAGTACCTCAGACAGACAGTGTATAATATGTAACTGTCAAATGGACAAACCCTTGGAATTGAACATACAGATTTGCAGCACATTATATGGGCTTGTAGTGGGGAATACCGATGTCGTCTGGCCAAACACTGGCAGACAACAGACATCATAGGAATGATGTATTGAGAAACACTGATGTCCCTGCACAAGCCAGCATAAGTGGAATGCCTCATGCATATCTGTGAGTCAGATGCAAGTAGTGTCCATAGCACACATGCACCCAGCTCACCCCACCTCCACCCAAAGGTACATCTCTGGTCTTATCCCTGCTGTGGGAATGAGTACAATATGACCCCCACCTGTGTATGGCAATAACGAAAGAATGCAGCATGCAGAACAGGTGTCCCACTCAGGTGTGTCCCTAGCTGTAAGCAGCACCCTGCCAGTATCCACACCACTAGATCAATAATGACAGAAAGTATTGGGCATGAACACCTTGCACATCTGCCCTGTCACCCCAGAGGAATATAATGTATTGCAGTCTGGGACTGCGGCAGTGACAGAATGCAACAGCCTGCTACAGTTGGCCTGAATCACTACCAAATGGCCGACAGTCCTCTGCTAAAGGCCTGTGTCTCACCCGTACTGCCAATGTATATTATGTCATGGACTCCCAAATAACACCATAACACAGTCCACAGAACCCAAATGCAATGCCATGTGGACAAATCACAGTAACATGTCCACCATGTCCTACTGCATGAACTGTGGACCAACACCAAATTACTGCTGGGATGAGGTGAAAACTATAAGGAACATATCAGATAATGTATGGAAGAGGATAGAATAATAGAGGAGGGGTGGGAGCATGGGCAGCATGAAGTGTGAAATCCGAAACTCAGCCGTGTGCACATACTATCCCTGGCTGCAAACACAAGAATGGGTGGCTACAAACCTGCTTGTAAACAAAAATGTGAAGGGGTAATGTCCAGAATTATGACACCTCCCCCTGGGTAACTGGTGTGAATCTGTACAGCTGTGAGGTATGGCCACAGCAGGATATGGCCATACTGTTATGTCAATGGATGTATAAGCATGGGATCTTCTGCCACCACTAAACCAAGGTGCTGAACCATTTACACAGACCCAGCAGCAAGTATCTGCAGCTTCCATGCCAAAATGGCATGATTGTGCAAGAATATGTAGGCTGCTGACCAGAATACTGGACACAGCTGCATTCACCCTGTGCTCCCAGGACATGGCCGCAAGCAAATATGTATACCTGACAGTACTTGATGACATAAAATATCACAATGTATAACAGTACATATGTCTGAATATCTCTTCTAACACCAGGACCATGTAGCAGAAGCAGCACAGACACAATTATCTACAGTAACCCACTATCCTTTGCCCATTTTGACCCCATATTGTCAACCAATCTAGATATCCTGCAGAAACAGTTTGCTAGCTGTAGGTGTAGAACACAAAAGACTGCACTGGAGTACAATCTACCTGGAATGGATTCACACATTCAATACAGAAAGTCATACTGGGCATGCTCCCACATTTGGAGAAATTAAGCCCATGTCTGGCAACAACAGTGGACCATACATATCTGACAGTCACAGATGTTAGTGCATACACTCCTCAGTACACACCAGTCATGCTTTGCACACACATTGGATAGGAATACATACATATATCCAAGGAAACACACTATAATAGGCCAAAAATACACATACATAGTTGTGTAGAAGAGAGTGACAGTGACAAAGATCCTATCTTCATGAGGCCTATCCCACCCAGCACACATCAAATTGGCTAAAACCACATGATGTGCAAATGTCAATCACCATAGACATTTGTCTCTGGTATCCCTCAGCACTATAGTGTCTGTGGTGCTTGTGCCAACTATGTAACATGACTGTACAAGTCAGTAGTCATCTAGAAGTTGTATACACATACCGGTGGAATATAAACTTGTGTGTGCCTGAGTGTTGTGTGTCTGCCTCTAGATGAATGGGTTATGGACCATGCACACACAATGCACTCCCCATTGCCCTACTATGGCAAGCCTACTGATGTCTTCACCTTGAAATACACCTTTGGGGAAATAGTAGTCCTGTAATCTCTGTGATGCATCCTATAACTGCATAATGCTGTAGTGTGATGTACTAATTAGGTAGGAGTTCTAATCCTAGACATGGCTACTGTGTGTGTGTGTTTGTCTGTATAGGGATCATTGCTTTTTAGGCCAGTCACACTCACTAAAATTTCAAATGCCCTACTTTGGCTAGGCTGCTGATGTCATTCACTTTGAAATATACCTTTGGGGAAGGAGTTGCACAGTAATCTCAGCGGTGAGTCCTATAACTGTGTAATACTGTAGTGTGATAAACTAGTTAGGTAGAAGTTCTATTCTCAGACATGACAAGTGTTTGTGTGTCTGTGTAGGGAGCAATGCTTTTGAGGCCATTCAGAGTCACTAAAACCTCCATTCCCCTTCTGTGGCAAGCCTGCTACCATTCACTTTGAAATACACCTTTGGGGAAGGAGTAGCCCCATAATCTCCTTGGTGCATCCTATAACTGCATAATGCTGTAGTGTGATAAACTAGTTAGGTAGGAGTTCTATTCCCAGACATGGCAAGTGTAGATGTTTGTGTGTGTGTTTGTTTGTCTGTGTAGGAAACAATGCTTTTGAGGCCATTCACAGTCACTACAACCTCCATTGCCCTTCTTTGGCATGCCTGCTGATGTGATTCACTTTGAAATACACCTTTGGGGAAGAAATAGTCCAGTAAACTCTGTGGTGTGTCCTATAACTGCGTAATGCTCTAGTATGATATACTAGTTAGGTAGGAGTTCTATTTCCAGACATGGCAACTGTATGTGTGTGTAGGAATCAATTTTTTTGGCACTTCACAGTCACTACACACACCTACAAATGGAGAACATTGATAACTGTGCAGTAACAGAGACCAGATCCAAGCCTCCAGCGAGCACCCCTGCAATACCAGGTACAGCTCTCACCACACCTGTTGGCCACCAAACCAGGACCAAAACAATAAAGGTGGAGGAGTGTCCATATTCACCAAGGATATTCACACCACCAGGCTACTTGCCCAACAGAATGTGTCAGAAATACCCCTGGTGCAATTAACAGTAGGTCAGACTGCATGCCAAATTGTATAGCTTGCTACAGATCCACCACCATGCCCCATGATACCCACTACAGCTTTTGAAACTTACTTTGAAATATTATGCTGCAAGCAAACACCCTAATAATGGGTAACTTAAACTACCTTGCCATTAACTGGGAAAACTACTTGTGTACCAACACGTGTGTCCAACGGATTTTGGAAGTCATAATTCCCAATGCCCTGGATCAAGTAACCCATAGTCCCACCAGGGGCTCAAATATCCTAGACCTGGTCATTACCAACATGGGAAATCAATGCTCCACACTTATGTTCACCCCATCGGTGGTCAGGCATGCCCATGAGCTAATCACCCTTAAAATCAACATCTCACCCCCACACCCCAATAAGGAAACCTTCATAACACACATCTCCAAAGCCAATGTCATGCTACACGTGCCAGACATGACTAACATCATGACAGCCATGCAGATGGGAACTGAAAGAATGACTGCTGAATCATACATGAAGCCACTCTACAAGCACATTCACTCATACATGAATTGTGCCATCCAATATTGAACTAAGACGCTCCCCACCAAGAAAGAGAAGCCAATGTGGTGGCCCCCTGCCATAAACACGCTGTACAACAAAAGGAGGACTGTTGCAGAAATGGAGGAATTTCCAGGATGCAAAATACCCCTTATCATCTACAGTAAGAGGCAGAAATCCCTCATAACATCCATGGAAGCTAGTTGCGAACATAATATAGCCAAAGATGCCAAAAACAACTGCAAGCTGTTCCATGGCTATGAGAGGAATCTAAATGACAATTCTCAGAAGTGCTGTGAGCTACAACAGGATGGCATTGAACTTACTGCTCCCAGGGATATTGCCAATATCCTGGCAGATCGATTCAGTGCCAACTGCACCCCCCTCCCAATCTCCAATGGGCCCATCTCAACACAAATAGATTGCCATATTCTGGTAATAATGGCCACATAGGTAAAAAACTCACTCTACAGAGCTATGACAACAGCAGCCATGGGATCAGTCAACATCCCAGGCTGTGTAACTACATGAGCTAAAAACTGAACTGGCACCACACCTACGTGCCATGTCTAATCCTAGCCACACCTCAGGCATCATGCCCACTGTGTAGAGCACAGCTACAGTTATCCCAGTCCACAAGAGGGGGTCCACCTTGGATCATGGGAACTACAGCCCCAGCAGTACGATGTGCCTGATCTGCAAGGTCATGGAATGTATTATCATGGAAATTAAAACAAAGGCATTGGCAACCTGCAAACATTGGACCCTAACCAGGTTGGGATTGTGAAGGGCTGATCATGTCACCTCAACCTGAATGACAACTGTGAATCCATCTCCAGAGCCATGAATGAGGGTAAGGTGGTTCACACAGCCTATCTGGACCTCACCAAGCCCTTCAACACTATCCCCCAGTCTGGAATCATAGATAAATGTATCAAGCTAGCCATTAATTACAATGTCAGCCAATGGGCTGCCAACTGCTGTACTGACAGAACCCACACTCTAAATGTAGGTGACACCAACCTGAGCCCCAGACAAGTGACAGCTGGAGAACCTTAGGGTTCAGTCCTGGCACCGCCCTTGTTTGGTATCTACTGCTCTGAAGTACAGTCCAACAGTTAGGGACATCAGCAAACAAAGGTTGCAGATGACTGCACACTGGGAACCAATATTGAATCCCCACATGATGTGGATAATCTACAGAAGGGCCTTACAGAAAGACATGCTTGGTGCCTGAGCCATGGCCTCAAGATCAATGCCAAGAAATATATAGTTATCTCCATTGGGAAGGAACATGTACCTGTGAAGTACCACATAGGTGGCAGTACACTAAACAAAACCAAAGGCACGCACGTGAGACTGAGTGCAAGGTTCAACCAGTAACTTGAAAAAACGATCCAAAAATGAACCAGCACAAGGTAGAATACAGCTATATTATCATCATTTATTAATCCAAAACATACCGGTTTCGGCTGTATTAAGCCTTCTTCAGTGTAAATAATTACAATAATGAAAAACTGCTCCATCCTGGTACAACCTTTATATAGAAAGATGTGTTGATATAACAAGATGTCTTAAAGGCATATCCCTAAATTAACCCACATTCAATAAGCATATATCATAAACATTGCTAAAGTTATAATACACAATTGGTGCTGAAAACAATATTATGTTCATATAGAATGATATATGCAATATTAGAAATGTGATAATATTCATGTAATAATACATAAAAGATACATTCCATGATACATAGGAAATATGCATATTATGATGCATAGAAAAGTAGGCTGACACTTATTCCAATTCATTTAATCCAGGTTTGAAAAGAGCCCCTAACCTGGTAATCCAAGTTGATTCCATATTATTAAGTCTATCGTGCCAGCCTGCTTTAAAACTTCTATGCATAGAAATCTTGTCAATAATAACAAATTTAAATTGTGAAGTAGGGTGACTGATAGTATGTTTATATAAAGCATTGGACACCCTGTGATTTCTGATGGCACTAAGATGTTCACTAATTCTAAATTTCAAAGATCTAGATGTCTGACCAACATAAAATGAAGAACGGGTGCATGTCGCTAAATAGATAACCCAATCTGAACTGCAGTTGCCGAAAATGTTGATCTGATATACCTTAGATGTGTTTTTGCTAGAAAATTCCTTAGTTTTCAAAATATGTTCACAGGCACTGCAGTGTCCGCATGGGAAGCATCCAACCAAAGGGTCACCAAAAATTGTCGTTTGAACTGTTGTGGCAGGTTTATATCTTTTGTAATGAGTCAATTGAGAATGAATAGTGTGACCCCCGCGATATGAGAAAGCACATTTCTCTGGTAAAATGTCATTAAGATATTCATCAGCCTTCAGAATGTCCCAGTGTTTATTAATAATCTCCCTAAATCTGATTGTATTGTTCCCAAAGGTAGTAACAAGCCTGATTGGTTGAACAGTATTAGCTTTGTCCTCATTCCTATGTTGTTTGTATTGTAATAAAGTGGAGCGAGATGTCTCCTTGGTCAAGTCCAAAGTTTTGGAAATATGATGTTTGGAATATCCACGACTCACAAGCCTATTAGACAGATCTAGTGCACATGCTCTATAATCCTCATCAGATGAACAAATGCGTTTGAGGCGTAAAAATTGGGATTTCGGGATGTTTCGGATGATATGGCGGGGATGAAATCTGGATGCATGTAATAATGTATTGTATTGCGGGAACTGTATTGTGGCAACAGTTAATATGGACATTTTATTTATGTTGTTCTACAAGTTTAACAGTTCATACTATGAGTAGTAGAAATGTGGCAGCTTTCTACGGTGCTACTATATATTAGTTTGGGTAGTGATGGACTTTGGTCACCATTGACAGGTCAATTAACAGAGTATAAACAAGTTTTTTATCATTTTTTGACCATATTTGTTATATGAAGGGCTGTTTAGCCTTGCTGGCCATTATTTAGCTTTATGATCTGTCTGTAGCCGCTTGCTATATGTATATTTTCTAGTGAGTTCATTTGACATAATATGTGCCTTATAGTGATGTTACTGTTATAATTTATTAACCTTTTATGGTTGATGTTTTTGCAGGCATATTAAACACAACAAGGTTGGATATTAGCTTCAATATTATGCAATTTTGTTCCCCAATTATCAGGCCTTCTTTAATGTGCTATCTGTGTGAATGTTTCAGATATAATAATTTTTTGTAATTATATTTAAAAAGGTAAAAATGGCCGGCTCTATATTTATGATAGCCACATGAAATATGGTGTTTGTTTTCGAGCTGACAGGTAATATATGGTCGCTAGCTTTATATTTTCAATATCAGTATAAAAATTTTTTGTTAAAGTTGATTTAGCATGTATGCTAACAGCTAAATATTACAATTTTTAACCATAAAGATAGGCACAATAACAATAATAGAATTTGGTTTATGTTGATCCATTATTTGTGGAGTTTAATCTTTCAACTGATTCTTATGTATTTTTTTTCTCACCTTCTAATCATTCTTGACATCTTATGATATTTCAGGATAGTTTTTGATATCTGGTGATTTTGAGAGGTGTACATATTGGTTGGGACGCATGTCCATCAATAGTATATACCAAACTTTGTTGACATAAGTTGGGGTGTATTTTTAGCAGAGACGAATTGTCGGCTGAAATATATATATATATATATATATATATATATATATATATATATATATATATATATATATATATATATATATATATATACATATGAAGACTGTCTTATATCTGATATAATTATCATTTGGTGAGGTTTTAGTCCATTAATCATATATAATTATGCCCCAGCTTGAATGTTTGGCGTATGAGTAAACACACACAGTAGTGGAGACGAATGGTCGACTACTAGATATCATAATACTTGTTCTTTTCAGTCAGTTTATTACCTCTATAGGCCAACTGAGAATTTACATTTTGATGGTTTAACTGCGCATTATATTGGATCAATATAACAGATTTTAACAAAATATATATATATATATATATATATATATATTTATATATATATATATATATATATATATATATATATATATATATATATATATATATATATATATATATATATATATATATATATATATATATATATATATATATATATATATATATATATATATATATATATATATATATATATATATATATATATATATATATATATATATATATATAGATAGATATATATAGATATATATATATATATATATATATACTTTCCATTTTGGTATATAAGTTTTGTGTATGTTTATACATTAGTTTGCATTTTTGGTCAATATTGTATTTGGATATATTGCTAGTGACCAATATTATGGATTTAAAGGGCATTTTGTCAGGATTATCAGCTGATAAAGACAATTTAGAGGCCTTCGGTCTCAATGCAGCAGGGACCATGGGTTCTAAAAATGTGGAGGTTGATTCCAAGCATCGATGTGGGATAATTTTTCAAAAATTGACAAGGCACATGAAAACTTTAAGGTCTAACATTTGGCACTTAAAATTATTTAAGGCCTACAAACTTAAAGACATTACACCTAGAGGGTTAAGGATTCACCTTCAACCCTTGGTAGGAGTAACTGACTCTTAGTTGTCACAGGACTGGGCACATGCCCAGCATCAGTCATCGATGCTATTTGTTAATACCCTGATCAGCTATTATGAACGAATCATTGAGTTGCAAGTGGTAGATATTCACAATGTCTGTCTTGAGGCCCAAAGTTTTGAAACCGAAGAATGTTTAAGGGAATATATTACTAATTTGGCCCAGGAATTAGCCACTCTTGAACAACAGCTGGTAAAGAGGAAAACAGATAAATTTCAGAGGGATTTGTCGGATTATGACAAGGGTAAATCATTTGTTACACAAAAGTATGTTAGGTTTACTGACTTTAAGAATAAAAACAATTATGGTAGAAAAAGACCAAGGTCAGTATTGAGAAGGAAGGATTCTGTTGTCAGTGGCACTTCGGAAGATGATACATTCTCCGCCACAGAATATGATGCCCCTTCCTACCAGGGGACCCCAGCTCCCAAAAGGAAACAATCAGACCCTTTAGGTGTCAGAGACGTAGGGGTGGTAGGAAGCATAGACACAGGCCCACAAAGCTTACAACTTCTTCTACAGAATATTGTGAAACAGTGAACGATGTACATAACATATCCTCTTTTGAACTATCTCCTATACATAATAAAGTATTGAGCAAAGGACTTAATTTTGTCCCGACCTCATTTGTTCCTGAACATAGTTTGGTCAATGATATTCATGACTTTTGTAGATTGGTTAATCTCAAAAAATTTTTTTCAGATAATGATTTTTCTCAAAGATCTTCTGGTTTTAAATTCGGTAAGTCGGATTTTCAACCACCAATGTACAAACATGTTGCTATTTTTAAGGAATGTGTCATTAAAGATTTACATTTTTCGACCAGATACCAACCTACTAACACATACAATCTTACCCAAGCAGAAAAACTAGCGTTACAAGAACTTCAAAAGAATCATGACATTGTTATCACCCCAGTCGATAAGGGAGGTGGTATTGTTGTTATGTATTTCCAAATGTATCAAGCTGAAGCTTTGAAGCAACTATCTGATGCTTGATTTTATATCAAGATGGGTGTCAATCCGACACCTAACTTTAAAATACATATAGATTCATTTTTGGATCTAGCTATGGATGAAGGTATTAATAGTAAACATGTTTGTAAACAACTTAAAGTGGCTGAGCCTATTGCTCAATATTTATTTCTTCTTCCAAAAATTCACAAACATCCTACCAACCCCCCTGGGAGGCCCGTTGTTTCTGGGAGAGGCTCTCTAACTGAACCATTATCTGCTTTCCTCACTTACTATCTTAAACCTTTATTGCCTAATGTTAGATTTAGGCTACAAGACACAACTGAATTTTTAAATATCATTCAGGATTCACAGTTGGAAGCAGATTGGTGGTTATGCACACTAGATGTCTCATCCCTTTACACAAGCATTCCCCATGACGCTGGTATTTCTGCCATCTCTTATTGGTTGGATAGGTCACACTTATATACTAATGGTTTCAATAATTTCCTTTTGACACTTACTGATTATGTATTAAGAAAAAACATTTTTTATTTTGAGGGACAAGCTTATTGGCAGATTAGAGGCACGGCTATGGGGGCACCCTTTGCCCCCATATATGCTGATTTATTTATGGGATTTTTTGAACAATCATTTATATATGATTCTGATCATAACTTGTATATAAACAACTTGGATATCTGGAGAAGATATTTAGATGATTGTAGGATGGTGTGGTGGGGTGATAAGACACAGGTATTTGATTTTGTTAAATATCTAAATAACAATCCATGGGAGATCCAATTCACTTTAAATATACAATATCAAGAAATTGTTTTTCTGGATGTAGTAGTTTGTAGACAGGAAGATCACACACTTGCTACTAGGGTACATAGGAAGTTCCTGCAATACAATACATTATTACATGCATCCAGTTTTCATCCCCGCCACATCATCCGAAACATCCCGAAATCCCAATTTGTATGCCTGAAACGCATTTGTTCATCTGATGAGGATTACAGAGTATGTGCACTAGATCTGTCTAATAGGCTTGTGAGTCGTGGATATTCCAAACATCATATTTCCAATACTTTGGACTTGACCAAGGAGACATCTCGCTCCACTTTATTACAATACAAACAACATAGGAATGAGGACAAAGCTAATACTGTTCAACCAATCAGGCTTGTTACTACCTTTGGGAACAATACAATCAGATTTAGAGAGATTATTAATAAACACTGGGACATTCTGAAGGCTGATGAATATCTTAATGAGATTTTACCAGAGAAATGTGCTTTCTCATATCACAGGGGTCGCACTATTCATTCTCAATTGACTCATTACAAAAGATATAAACCTGCCACAACAGTTCAAACGACAATTTTTGGTGACCCTTTGGTTGGCTGCTTCCCATGCGGACACTGCAGTGCCTGTGAACATATTTTGAAAACTAAGGAATTTTCTAGCAAAAACACCTCTAAGGTATATCAGATCAACATTTTCAGCAACTGCAGTTCAGATTGGGTTATCTATTTAGTGACATGCACCTGTTCTTCATTTTATGTTGGTCAGACATCTAGACCTTTGAAATTTAGAATTAGTGAACATCTTAGTGCCATCAGAAATCACAGGGTGTCCAATGCTTTATATAAACATACTATCAGTCACCATACTTCACAATTTAAATTTGTTATTATTGACAAGATTTCTATGCATAGAAGTTTTAAAGCAGGCTGGCACGATAGACTTAATAATATGGAATCAACTTGGATTACCAGGTTAGGGGCTCTTTTCAAACCTGGATTAAATGAATTGGAATAAGTGTCAGCCTACTTTTCTATGCATCATAATATGCATATTTCCTATGTATCATGGAATGTATATTTTATGTATTACTACATGAATATTATCACATTTCTAATATTGCATATATCATTCTATATGAACATAATATTGCTTTCAGCACCAATTGTGTATTATAACTTTAGTAATGTTTATGATATATGCTTATTGAATGTGGGTTAATTTAGGGATATGCCTTTAAGACATCTTGTTATATCAACACATCTTTCTATATAAAGTTTGTACCAGGATGGAGCAGTTTTTCATTATTGTAATTATTTACACTGAAGAAGGCTTAATACAGCTGAAACTGGTATGTTTTTGGATTAATAAATGATGATAATATAGCAGTATTCTACCTTGTGCTGGTTCATTTTTGGATCGTTGTGGCAGTACACTAAACACCTAAAGTGTGATAACAGACATAGGGACACAGGTGGACAGTGGTCTCACCTTTGATAACCACATCACCACAACAGTCAGGAAACCCACTCATGTGGCACACCTCCCACTAAGGGCTTTACATCCAGGAAAAGGAGGCCATTGTCCCACTGTAGTCATCTCTTAGTAGACCCAGTACAGACTACAATGGCCCATTATGTATGTACCTCACAAGACATATGCAACAATGGTGTGTTCTATAACTGTGTAATACTGTGGTGTGATATACTAGTTAGGTAGGAGTTCTATTCCCAGACATGGTAAGTGTGGATGTTTGTGTGTTTGTCTGTGTAGGGAGCAATGCTTTTGAGGCTATTCACAGTCACTGCAACCTCCATTGCCCTTCCTTGGCAAGCCTGCTGATGTCATTCACTTTGAAATGCACCTTTGGGGAAAGAGTAGCTCAGTAATCTCTGTTGCGTGTGCTATAATTGCGTAATACTGCAGCATGATGTACTAGGTAGGTAGGAGTTTCAATCCCAGACATGGCAACTGTGAGACTTGGTGTGTGTGTGTTTGTCATTCGTATCCTGTGTGGAGGTGGCTGTGAGTGTGTAACAAATAGACTCCTTGTGGAGTGGGTTTTGCAAATTTTGTATATGGTGGGCCTATTATATGTCACAATGTCCACCTTATAAAGATAACAGATGTCAAACAGCAGAGAGGCTGGGGTTGACAATTCATACCCCTACATGTGACATCAGAGCCTGGCGAACTATTTAGGCAACCCTTGTATTACCAGAGAACATTGTCAACCCATGTCTCATACACAAAACCACTTAGCTAGGCAACAACCACTATGTTGGCAGTTCACTGGATATTGCCCACAGATAATAACCATGGTATGATTGCAGTGGACAACAGAGGGCATGGCACCCTGTCCCATCACTACAATTGGCAAATAATTGCATACAGTGCTCCTTCACAATGTTTCCCATTGGACACCTGCAACAACTGTAGTGCCAGCAAATATAACCCACAAAAGACAGACCATGCCTTATAGACATGCCCTGTATCGACAGATGCCACTGACACCAGGGAGTACTTGTATCATGCTGTCAATGTAGGTGCAGGGTCAACCTGGAGTACATTGCCAGTTCTCACCACATGAGGCCAGGAATGGAACATCTGGATGATAACAATCTGTGTACACAACATACCCCAGACACCCCAGGTACACTTCCACATGCCACAGAACATGCATGTGAGATGTGTGCACATCCCAGACACTGTCCATTTCATGGACTATACAACACATCCATGGCAAGCATTTCACAGCACTGGCCACCCACAATAGTAACCCAGATGACTGGATGGTGAAAACAATACATACTTGTGTGGGCCAATCCAGAAACTACACTCCTGAGCCACACCGCAGACCATTTTCATGTGGTTTGATGCCAAGGTATACCCTTTACCTAGCCTTGTACAACATTCTGGCACAGTCAACCACTACACACCTGTGAAGCAATGCACCCATGCATGTCAGTACTGGCAACCTGTGCCTGTGTCTTTGTGGAGTATAATGATTTGGACACTGTTCACACTCACTACACCTCCCATTGGCCTACTGAAGCATGCCTTCTGATGCCAGACACCTTCACATACCCTTTGCTCATATATCATCCTGATCACCCCTGTGTTCCATGTGATACCCACATTTTACTGTATTGTGGCAAACTAGCTAGTTAGGAAGTCTAATCCTGACCCTGGCAACTGTGATAATGTGTGTGTGTCCCTGAGAGAGTGTGGCTGTGTTGACTTTGACACCTGTTCATGTGGACAGGCACGTATACTACACCTACCTTATCCCTCTTTTATCGCTGTTGCAGATGCCACTCACAATGAGATATACCTTTGGACAGCTCCCTAACATGTAAGCTCAGTGGTGCATGCAATAATTGCATATACATGTGATAGCAATACATAGCCAGGTGTTTGAAATCCCTTACTAGTAAGTTTGTGAAACAAACATGCTTAGGTTTTACTCTCCCACCCCCTCCCTGTCTTACTTTGTTTCTGTCTGTCTCTCTCACTCCCTCTCTGGTGGATGTGGAGAAGTACACCTGCTTTGCTTAGGCAGCAGCTTGTGTTCTGCAAGTGATGCTCATGATCAGCTGATGGCCTATGCATGAATTGCAGTCCCCCACTTGCTGATTGCATGTGAAATAGCTGTGGTAACATTCCCATAGCCAGTTGCATGGAAAAACACTCCTTTACCTAGGAACATCATGTGGGTGTTGGGCCTTTCATTCACTCTGAGCAGGAGCTCATGTTGGTGTTTGGCAATCAGCATCACAGATGGTAGTGGGATATACCTCTAACAACATACACTGTGTAGACAGGCCAACAAACAGGAGGGGGATGTTCCAGACATGACTACAGAATGTAAGTGTTGTTCTTCTGCATTTGGAGTAATGTTGGTTTAACAGCGTTTGTGTGGATATGGCTGGTCTACATGATTTAATACCTGTCATGACAGTGTTATGTGTTTGAGGAAACTTCCACTTGTAGGTTATCTACAGACTGGGCAGAGTTTGGAGTCTTATGTTTCTTGTGTTACTCACAGATCACCTATCATAGAACCGCAAAAGCATAGTCTGAGGATTGCAGTCAGTACATGGTGACAGCCATGAGAGTTACTGACTTCATGTCCCTCATAGGACATATGTCACAGAAAACCCTGTTATAACAGTAAATGTATGAGGGTATCACATCAACATGCCAGTATTGGCCCAGTGTTTGTGGCTCCAGCCACAAGTCTGTTAACCTCTGTACATATGTCATGCAGTAAGAGGTGCCTATGTTCTGTACACTATTATTTATTGACATCATACCTGATAACAAGTCAGTCAGATATCAGACTGCTAGACATGTTATGTATAGTAGGGGCTATTTCTGAGGACATAACCTGGGCATTCTGTGGTTGTGTGTACAGTAGTGGGGTCCTTGTACTTATGGTGATTGTAGACAGTGTGTGTATTGTGAATATGTACATTGGCCTGTATACAGACCGTGGTAGATGTCATTGTTCTTGGTCCTGTTCTATCGGATGTTACATACTGCTCCAGTGTATGGTACCCTATCGGCTCACATGTGTGTAGAGCCAAAAATATACGTGTCCCATACCACAGACAGGCATTGGACCACACTGTTTCGTGACCCAGTATATGTAGGGTTATTGTGTGAGTGGCACATATGAGGATGGTGTTGGTCAGACAGTCCATATAGTGTATTAATAAGCTTGCATACCATATGTGGCTGTGTCTGTGTTCACATTGGTTGTGGGTATGCACTTTCACACAGGTGTCTGTTACTCTGTGCTGTGACATGCCTGTAGAACCTGCTGTATTTGCAGGTACACGTGTATTCCCCCATATGAAATGTAGGCCAGTGTTGTGGCAGTCTGCCTGTAGTTTGCACAGTGCTTTGTTACATGTCTAGCAGCTTAGTGTAATTATTCAGTGTGATGTTATGTCCAGATATTTGCAAGAAGTACTGCTGCCGGGCCATCATAACTGTTGTGTATTTCTGACAAAGCAGTGGGATTCTGTACAGGTGGATGTCACTAACTACTGGGTAGTATGTGGCCATGTGACCTCTGCACAACCAGTTATTATGTGTCAGGGCAGACAGGAGTATGTGAATGCATATACTGTGTGGGCATATGTAGTCCAGTATTTACATGCTATACCCATGTACATGGCTGTTAACATCCACATTGTCAGGCTTGGTCCACATGTCTCGCGCTAAGTGGATCTTTGTATACCTCTGGACTGACCATAGAATGCCAGACTGTCCACTTATATTGGTCATATCTCTGCTGTTGTCCACAGGATCATTACTGTGCTATCAGTGATACTGTACTATGATGTCCTTAGGATGTCTGTCAGTAACCGATGGCGTACGTGTCAATAGCAGATGTGACCTTCCACACACACAACATGTCTGTTAAGACAACCCCTGTGACAGTAGCAACAGTTTACATATATATCTGCAATACATACATGACATCCCCTTGCACTAAGAGATTGAGACTATTGGTGCTGAGGTAGGACTCCACTCCATGTTCTGGATATATGTTAAACATATATATATATATATATATATATATATATATATATATATATATAAAATGTTAAATATATATATATATATATATATATAACATATATATATACATATATATATATATATATATATATATATATATATATATATATATATATATATATATATATCTATATAGATATATACAGACATATACATATCTACATACATATATGGATATATATATATATATATATATATATATATATATATATATATATATATATATACATATATATATATATACATATACACATCTATATATGTCTACACATATAGATATATACATATATATACATATATACATACACATATACATATATATACATATATATACATATATATGTTCATATATATATATATATATATATATATATATATATATATATATATATATATGGATATATACAGAGATCTATAAATGGCCATATATAGATGATGCACTATACAGATGTGTATAAATATGTATATATATATATATATATATATATATATATAAATATATAAATATGAATATATATGTATATGTATATATGTATACATATATGTATATATCCATATCCTTGGCATGTGTAAACATCACTGTTGTGTATACCTTCCCAGATGTATCTGATATGTGTATATTTAGATATAACAACATATGTGACGCAACAATATCACTAACATGTACTGTATAATTGTAGAAGTCACAGCGATTGTTCAATACTATTCAATATGTCTACTGACAGATGTATTGGAAATATAACAAACTGTTTGCAGAGCTGTCATGGTGTAATGGTTAACTGTTGTGACTATAGTGTACAGGGTCCTGGGTTCAAGACCTGCAAGGGGTGTTTATTTTGTTGCTGGGCAAAGAAGGGCTATTGGATACAGAATGGTTAAAGCAGTTTTGAGCAGCTTTAAGCACGTTTGCATGGGTTTGCGTGAAGCTAAGTGGTGCTAACGTATGGTTAAACGTGACCGCTTTACCAGTCTGCAAAATCTGCTTGCTGTTATATTGCAGCAATGCTGACACCTGCTAAGCATGTAACCTGTGCTCATCCCAGTCTGATAACATTGCAGGGTAAATGACATGTGTAATAGGTGTATGTAATGCCATGTACATAACATGTGTCTATGTGCTGTCAGTACAGTAGCAAAGGGTGAGTCTGTCTGGGACACTTGAATATATATGACCTGTACAAAACTCTTATCCATGTGAATGTGTTACATACAAGGGGTAGTATCCCGTTATGTGCCGTCCACACTGGCATGTAGTGTATCATGGCGTTACTACTGTTGACAGTGCTATCTCAAGCAAGAGTAGTTTGCTAATTGTAGTACTGGCAACAAACACACTGCATAGATGGACTCTGAGTCCTTACTGTCATTATATTTCCTACTGGATAATGATCTTATAACAAATGCAGAGCTGTCATGGTGTAGTGGTTAACTGTTGTGACGATAGTGTATAGGGTCCTGGGTTCAAGACCTGCAAGAGGTGTTTATTTTGTTGCTGGGCAGAGAAGGGCTATTGGATACAGAATGGTTAAAGCAGTTTTGAGCAGCTTTAAGAGCATTTGCAGGGGATTGCATGAAGCTAAGTGGTGCTAACATATGGTTAAATGTATGGCCGCTTGCACCATATACGCTTCATATACCAGTCTGCAAATCTGCTTAGCTGTTATATTGCAACAATGCTGACACCTGCTAAGCATGGCTTAGCCCTAGTAACCTCTGCTCACCTCCCAATCTGATAACATTGCAGGGTAATGACATGTGTAATAGGTGTATGTAATGCCATGTACATAACATGTGTCTATGTGCTGTCAGTACAGTAGCAAGGGGTGTGAGTCTTATGTCTGGGACACTTGAATATATATGACCTGTACAAAACTCTTATCCATGTGAATGTGTTACATACAAGGGTAGTATCCCATGTTATGTGCCGTCACACTGGCATGTAGTGTATCATGACGTTACTACTGTTGACAGTGCTATCTCAAGCAAGAGTAGTTTGCTAATTGTAGTACTGGCAACAAACACACCTGCATGCATAGATGGACTCTGAGTCCTTACTGTCATGTTCCTGGTGTGTGAGCTGTGTCACATTATATATTTCCTACTGGATAATGATCTGACATGTGGAAATTAACTGTAGACAACTATCTGTATAGCACATGTCAGTGAGGGCTGCCAACATGTAGTAATGGCATACCTATTGATGCCAGACGTCTATCTGTCGACACATTCATCCTACTGCATAGCTAGTGGGCAAGCTGATGTCTGTTAGTCCCTGTACAGATGTGCAGATGTCAGGTATCCAGCTTGGATACGTACAGGCAACCTATGCTTGACTGACACTGACATGCCTGCCCAGCTGTGTTATAACTGTCACAGATAGAACACAACACCCTGTATGCACCACATGCCACAGGTACCTCCACTACACTACCACAGTCAACAGAACATGCTTGGGTACAGGTCTCCAACACAGACACTAATCATGTTTTGTAATACATGTTGCATACATGTCAACTGGAGCACCTCACTGGCCATTGCAGGAGGCACACAGAGGATTGTCTGATGCATGTCACTCTCACCCTGATTGTCACCACAGTGGTGTCAGTAGATAAATTGCCTGCTGACACATGGCAGGTGGCATGATGCTACTGTACACACATCCCTTACACTTCCTATATCTCCATGGACAATAGCCAGGTACACATTATGACCACCTCCAGTGATGCACCACAATGCTGAAAAATGTGTACATGTGCATTACTGAGGATATCAGTGTCTGTGTGTTAGTACACCTGTAGTTGGGAATACCCTGAGGCCCTTCACACCCACCACAACACCCATTGCCATAGTTTGATGTGGCTGCTGCTGTACCGGACATTACCTGTACCTTGTTACGCTCCTCCCCCTAAATGCTACCTGAGCCTTTTAGTACCAGCACAACACCGTTGTACAAATGGGTTAGTGGCGCCAGGATGCCACTGGTTTGGCAAGTGTGTGTATGTGTGCAGGTGTGTATATCTGTAGGGTACAGCATTCAGAAGCCACATACTCCTATTACAATATGCATTGCCACACAGTATTACGGATAGTGATGTTGCTGCCCATAGGAGAGGCATACTCTGGAATGTGAAAACAAAATCACCACTGATTCTAAGATCAACCACAAAGCATTCTATAGTTATGTCAAGAATCTCAATGGCAGCACCCAGATCCGCTCTGAGTTACAGCACAATGGCACGAAAATTACAGAACCAACTTTACTGCCAACATCCTCGCAGATAGGTTCAGTGCTAACTTTACCCCCCTCTCACCCCCTAAAGGGCCCATATCTATACAGGAAGAATGCAGAGTTCCTGCAATCATATCTATGCAGATAAAAGCTGCACTCTCTAAAACCAAAAACACAGCATCCATGGGACCGGACAACATCCCAGGCTGCATTTTACACAAACTTCAGAATGAACTGGCTCCCCACCTAAGCACCATGTTCAATCATAGTCACACGTCAGGCTTTGTGCCCACTGAATCGTGCACAGCAACAGTTATAATACTCCACAAAGGGAGAGTCACCACTGATCCTGGGAACTAGCACCGTATTAGCCTGAGAGCCTGGTCTGCAAGGCCATGGAACATATCATCATGGAACTCATACACAAAGACATTGGTTCATAGGTTCATAGGTTCATAGGTTCATAGGTTCATAGGTTGGTACTAGGCTATCAGCCCTAGGGCATATACAAGCCTAGCCATAACAATTCCCTGGCTATTTCTTCCCACATTATTTACTTTCCTGGACCCCTGTCTAGCAGGGCGACTGACGTGATCCCTGGGGTGAATTTCCTTTCTCCCATCCAATCGTCAAGGTTCCTCTTGAAGAGGTCCAAAGAGGCACTCTGCTTGACATGTATGGGCAATCTATTCCAGAGTCTGGGGAGTCTCTGGGTTAGGAACCTATCCCTCCAACATGTTTTGTTTATTGTGATGACAAGGTTTAGATCCTGGGCGTGTAGCTCTGAGGGATTGGGATTTCTTTAAGTGTAGCATGTCCAACAGCTCTGGGTTTGACATGGCCTTGTATGTTAAGCAGAGATCCTCTGAGTAGACGATATGCGACAGAGTATAGCTGGAGTTTTTTAAAGGCGGTCAGCGTGGGGCATCTGCTTTAGGCCTGTGATTCTTTTCGTGAGGTATTTCTGAGGCCTTTCCAGTTGTTGCAGATGTCTTGAGAGGTACATACCAAATGGGGCGTTGTATTCTATAATGGGTCTAATGAGGGATGAGTACAGTGGGACAATGACCTCCTTTTTTCTGGATGAAAAGCCCTTCGTGATGAGGTGTGCTACATAGAAGGATTTCCTGACTGTTGTGGCGATGTGGTTATCGAAGGTGAGACCACTGTCCACCTGTGTCCCTAAGTCTCTTATCACACTTTCTGTGTTTAGTGTACTGCCACCTATATGGTAATTCATGGATACATGTTTTTCCCAAAGGGATAACAATACATTTCTTGGCATTGAGCTTGAGCCCATGGCTCTGGCACCAAGCATCTGTTTCTGTAAGGCCCTTTGTAGAGTATCCACATCATTTGGGATTCAATAATGGCTCCCAGTTTGCAGTCATCTGCAAACTTTGTTAGCCAGAGTCCCTTAGTGTTGACCTGTACTTCAGAGAAGTAGATGCCAAACAAGAGCGCCCCAGGACTGAACCCTGAGGTACTCCACTTGTCACTTGTCTGGAGCTGGATTTGGAGTCGGCTACTTTTACAGTGTGGGTTCTATCAGTAAGCCATTTAGCAACCCATTGGGTGACATAGGATTTATGCCCAACTTAGTAAGTTTATCTATGATTCCAGAGTGGGGATGGTGTCAAAGGCCTTGGCAAGGTCTAGATAGGCTGTGTGACCACCTTACCCTTGTCCATGGCTCTGGAGACTGATTCAAAGAAGTCAATCAGGTTCAGGAGACAAGATCGGCCCTTCACAAACCCAAACTGGGTGGGGTCCAGTGTTTGAAGGTTGCCAATGTCTTTGTTTATAAGTTCCATGATAATACTCCATGGCCTTGCAGATAAGGCTTGTCAGACTGATGGGACGGTAGTTTCCGGGATCCAAGGTGGATCCCCTTGTGGATTGGGATAACTGTAGCTCTGCCACTCAGTGGGCACGAAACCTGAGGTGAGGCTATGATTAAACATGACACTTAGGTGAGGTGCCAGTTCATATTGCAGTTCATGTAGTACACAGCCTGGGATGTCATCTGGTCCCATGGATGCTGTATTCTTGGCTTTAGAGAGTGCGTTTTGTACCTGTGTGGCCGTTATTACTGGAATTTGGCAATCTTCCGGTATTGAGATGGGCCATTTAGGGGGGGAGAGTGGGGTGAAGTTGGCACTGAATCGATCTGCCAGGATATTGGCAATATCCTTCGGATCAGTATATTTAATGCCATTCTGTTTTAGCTCAGAGCAGATCTGAGCATTGCCATTTAGATTCTTGACATAATTATAGAATGCTTTGTGGTTGTCTTTGGAATCTTTGGCAATTTTATTTTCGTAACTAGCTTTGGAGGATTTTATGAGGCATCTCAGTTTCTTACTGAGGCTAGTAAGGAGTTTTGCATCCTGGGATTTTCCTCTTTTCTGCAAAAGTTTCTTCCTTTTGTTGTAAAGTTTGTTTATGGCAGGGACCACCAGATTGGCTTCCTTTTTTGGATGAGAGCATTTTGGTTCTATTTGGGATGGCACGATTCATGCATGAGTGGATGTGCTCAGACAGTGCCATAGTGTAGGATTCAGCAGTTGAACTTTCAGTTCCGTCTGCATGGGTGTCATGAAGTTTGTCACTTCTGACTTGAGTAGCATGAAGTTGGCTTTGGAGAAGTTTTTATGGTGGTTTCTTTACTGGGGGTGGGGTGGGATGTGGATGTTAAGGGTGATTAGCTTATGGTCAGACCTGACTAACGAGGGGTGACCATAGGTATGGAGCATTGATTTCCCATGTTGGTAATGACCAGGTCTAGGATATTGGAGCCCTGGTGGGACTATGGATTAGTTGATCCAGGGCTGGAATTTATGAATTCCAAGAACCGCTAAGCAAAGGTGTTGGGACATGAGTAGTTTTCCCAGTTAATGGCAGGGTAGTTAAAATCACCCAGTATTAGGGTGTTTGGTTCTATCTTAATATTTTCCAGTATGTTTAGAAAGGTGTAGTGAGAATCTTGGGGTATGGTGGGGATCTGTAGCAAGCTACAATTTGGATTGCAGTCTTACCTAGTGTTAGTTGCACTTGGAGAATTTCAGACACATTGTGTTGGGCAACTAGCCTGGTGGTGTGAATATCCTTGGTGAATATTGAC
The DNA here is from genome assembly GCF_019279795.1 of Protopterus annectens. Lineage (NCBI taxonomy): Eukaryota > Metazoa > Chordata > Ceratodontiformes > Protopteridae > Protopterus > Protopterus annectens. Next base: position 472,998,347 of record NC_056736.1, on the reverse strand, counting down.
ACTCCTCCACCTTTAGTGTTTCGGTCCTGGTTTGGTGGCCGAAAAGTGTGGTAAGAGTTGTAGCCTGGTATTGCAGGGGTGCTCTCTGGAGCCTTGAACCAGGTCTCAGTTACTGCACAGATGTCGATGTTCTCCATTTTTAGGAGTGCCTCGAGAGAGTGCATTTTGAGGTTTAGACTTCTAGCATTGAGTAGCATTACCTTCAGATTTTGCATGCTTGTACCTGTTATGGTGGTGGTTTTGTCCTTTGAAGTTTGCCTAAAAAGGCACTATAGGTGGCAAGAGCCTTAACCAGTAACCTGAATCCCAGGGCAGGTGCAGACCATCTCTGGCAAAGCATCGTGGTCTGTCAATCATGTCATCCCAGGCAGACAGATACTGGATCCCCTTTGAATGACACCATAAGCTTAGCCAATTGTTGAAGTCAATCATTTTATCCTTATATTGTGGTATCATTCTGGGCGAAGGCAGGATGCTACTCAGGGCTAGTGTCATACCTGCCTGGGCCACATGATCGAGAGCTCTTCCATGTCTCTTTTCATGTAGTCCAGGGAGGTGTACGTCTCAAGTCATTCACTCCAACATGGACAATGACAGAGTCATATTTGTACTTGTTGTGGAGTGACTTGAGTGCATGCGTTATGTGGCGGATCCTGGCACCCGACAGGCAGCTGACTGTAATTTTCTCCTTATTCAACCTGGTGAGAGGGACATCAGTGTGCCGGACTATAGAGTCACCTATGACTAAAGTGTTAGGTACATTGTCTTGCCTTAGGGGCTGTTGCTGGGTGGCACACTGGTGTTGTGAACTATGTGACACATTGGTTGTGATTGGTGTTTGTTTGCGTTTCAGCTTCAGAGGTCTTTGTTGCTTGGGCAGGTTACAGTTAAGGGCCTCTGCATATGTGGATTTAGTGTTGCTATATGTGGGTGTTGGTGGTGCGGGTTTAGAAGGGCTATGTGTTGCTTGAGGTGTAGTGTAGGTGTTAACCTTCTCCTCTTGACTGTTTAGCAAAATCTTGGGTGGAGAGAGCTTTGCTTCCATTTTGGCTATGTAAGTGCATCTCTCACAGGTTGTAGTGTTGGGTGGTAGGAGGAGAGGGTTGTCTGTGTACATGAGGCAATTGCTGTATTGCCCCAGTATGCCCAGATTCACCAGGTGGACAGGAGAAATCACCGGAAGCTGACCCTTGGACATATCTGGTTTGGGGCTTTTTTTTTTTTCTTTGTAAAGTATAGGAGCTGTTTCCTTAGCAAGGTACTTTGCAATTATAGGCTGTTTAGTGCCTACTATTAATTTCTCCTTGTTAACAAGGAGAGTTCAGTGTTTGTATGAGTTTAAGGCTTCCTAGTGCTTTCCAGCAGGTATTAGAGAAAGTGCTAGTCACAGGGATGCTTAAAGGTAAGATTGAAAAGAATGCACTCTGCAGTGTGCACCAGAGAAGTTAGATGTGAAAGTAGGTAACTTGAGTTTTACCTGTTTAAAAAGTTAAGGTTTAGTGGAGAGTTACTATTTTTAAAACAGCAAGATGGACTGAAAGGGGTGGTCACTTTTGTATTTTGGTACTATGAAATACTGTAGGATGGCCAATAAATTTAAATAATTGAAGGGGAGGATTTCAAAAGTGATGATTTTGTGATTACTCACATAAGCCAGTGAAAGTAGAGAGAAATGAGATATATGGTCAGATTAACATAAGAGGCGGGCAACTAGAAAGACAGTGGTATTTAACAAAACAACTTAAATGGGTGGGAGGGCGGGAAAAAAAATTTCTGCCTGACTCAGAACAGAGAGAGCTGTGGTCTCTTTTGAAGTTTTAATATGCTGTAAAACAGAATGCAAGCAAAACACAAGGTAAAGAAAACAAACTACAGTATTCAAAATATAGAAAGGCAATACAGTAATACAAAAATAACAGCAAACTAACCTTTCCTTCACAGCAAAGTGTAGCAGAGTCTGGATGAGCCTTTCTGGTAAAGCTCTGAAATGTTTTAGTTTACTCCTTAAATAGAAATTTTAGTTCCTAGCTCCACCCCCTCTGTTAACAAGTGATTAACCTTAAGTGACCTCTTCTGTCTTATGAATGAGTCCTTAATTAATCAGTTCTTATTTCTGCCTGACTCAGAACAGAGAGAGCTGTGGTCTCTTTTGAAGTTTTAATATGCTGTAAAACAGAATGCAAGCAAAACACAAGGTAAAGAAAACAAACTACAGTATTCAAAATATAGAAAGGCAATACAGTAATACAAAAATAACAGCAAACTAACCTTTCCTTCACAGCAAAGTGTAGCAGAGTCTGGATGAGCCTTTCTGGTAAAGCTCTGAAATGTTTTAGTTTACTCCTTAAATAGAAATTTTAGTTCCTAGCTCCACCTCTGTTAACAAGTGATTAACCTTAAGTGACCTCTTCTGTCTTATGAATGAGTCCTTAATTAATCAGTTCTTATTTCTGCCTGACTCAGAACAGAGAGCTGTGGTCTCTTTTGAAGTTTTAATATGCTGTAAAACAGAATGCAAGCAAAACACAAGGTAAAGAAAACAAACTACAGTATTCAAAATATAGAAAGGCAATACAGTAATACAAAAATAACAGCAAACTAACCTTTCCTTCACAGCAAAGTGTAGCAGAGTCTGGATGAGCCTTTCTGGTAAAGCTCTGAAATGTTTTAGTTTACTCCTTAAATAGAAATTTTAGTTCCTAGCTCCACCCCTCTGTTAACAAGTGATTAACCTTAAGTGACCTCTTCTGTCTTATGAATGAGTCCTTAATTAATCAGTTCTTATTTCTGCCTGACTCAGAACAGAGAGAGCTGTGGTCTCTTTTGAAGTTTTAATATGCTGTAAAACAGAATGCAAGCAAAACACAAGGTAAAGAAAACAAACTACAGTATTCAAAATATAGAAAGGCAATACAGTAATACAAAAATAACAGCAAACTAACCTTTCCTTCACAGCAAAGTGTAGCAGAGTCTGGATGAGCCTTTCTGGTAAAGCTCTGAAATGTTTTAGTTTACTCCTTAAATAGAAATTTTAGTTCCTAGCTCCACCCCCTCTGTTAACAAGTGATTAACCTTAAGTGACCTCTTCTGTCTTCTGTGGTAACCTCCAAACTCTGGACACCACCAAGTTTGGGTTTGTAAAAGGCAGATCATGCCTTCTGAACCTGATCGACTTCTTTGAGGCAGTCACCAAAGCCGTAGATGAGGGTAAGGTGGTTCACACAGCCTATCTTGACCTCGCCAAGGCTTTTGACATCATCTCCCATTCTGGAATTATAGCTAAACTCACTAAACTAGATATAAATCCCTACGTCAAAAGATGGGTTGCCAACTGGCTCACTGACATAACCCACACTGTAAAAGTTGCAGACTCCAAATCTGACTTCAAACCAGTGACAAGTGGAGTACCACAGGGTCCAATCGTGGGACCTCTCCTGTTTGGTATCTACTTTTCTGAAGTACAGGCTAACACAGAAGACCTCTGGCTAATGAATTTCGCAGATGACTGCAAACTAGGAGCCATAGTCGAGTCCCCAAATGATGTGGGCATCCTACAGAAGGGCATCACTGAGACAGATGTCTGGTGTCAGAGGCATGGCCTCAAGCTCAATGTCAAAAAATGCATTGTCATCCCCTTTGGTAAAAACTGTGTACCCATGATCTACCACATAAACGTCAGTCTACTTAATGCTGAATGTGTTATAAGGGACCTTGGGACCCAGGTGGACAGTAGTCTCTCCTTTGATAATCACATCACCACAGTAGTCAGGAAATCCTTCTGTGTGGCACACCTCATCACAAAAGGGTTCTCATTCAGGAAAAAAGTGGTCATTGTTCCCCTCTACTCGGCACTCATTAGCCCCTTTTGGAATGTACATCACAAGACATCTGCAGCAGCTGGAAAGGCCACAGAAGTACCTCACAAAGAGGATTACTGGCCTGAAACAGATGTCTTACACTGACCGTCTCAAACAACTCCAGCTTTACTCTGTAGCATCTCACCTACTCCGATGAGATCTCTGCCAAACATATAAAGCTATGTTAAACAAAGAGCTGCTGGACATGATACACATAAATAAATCCCAATCCCTCCAAGCTAAACACTCTAGGTACCTAAACTTTGTCACCTCAATAAACAGGACATGCTGGAGGGATAGATTCCTGTCCCAGAGATTTCCTATACTTTGGAACAAGCTACTCATCTATGTCAAGCAAAGTTCCTCATTAGCACTCATAAAGAAAAATCTTGATGAGTGGATGGGAAATAGGAAATACACCCCGGGGATCACTTCTGTGGCTCTGCTCGATAGGGGACAGGAAATTAACTTTCTTGGGTGGCATAAGCCAGGGACCCTTGTTGGCTAGGCTTACTTAGGCCCTTGGGGTGATAGCCTAGTACCTAGCTATGAACCTATGAATCTATGTGCATTAGATGCATATCCTTGTAGTACCACTCTTGGGATGGACAATGGGTTGTATTGCAGTCCTGGTCAAAGTGTGATGGTGGGTATGTCAGAGTGTCATCATGGGTTCCAGTGCATACAATATCCACAGTGGGGTGTGGGTGCTGTGTATACTGTCATTGCAGCATGGTACCCCTGGTGCATGTCCCATGTACCACTGTATGGTGACCACTGTCACCATACGCCATACAGGTAACTGATAAGACTATCCAGCCCAGGTATGCATGTGCTGTGTGCAGCCTATCTGTAACACATTGGACACACTGACAAGTTAGTTAGCACTGATAGGCCCAGGTCTCTCAGATGTGTGTCTGCCTATTATGTGTTTGTTAATGTGTATATGATCGTATGTCACACTATGTATTGTCCATATACAACCATTACATCCCCCATTACCATACTGTACATGCACGGGGATGTTCTGCGTGTTACATGTAACCTGGAACACAGCTCATCCTAAACACTGTGTGGTGTGTGCAATTAAAGCCACACACATCAGTAGCACTACATACCTATATAGGGGTCTAGTCGCAGTGTTGCCAAGTAAGAATGTGTGTGTATGTTGAGGGATCTTCTTCAGGTTGCTGAATATACATATCCCAGGGGGTCACCTGTCTATGTGGCAGAGACAGTAACTGTTATACAGACCTGTGACATGTGTTCAACTGTACCTAGGATATGGCACAGCCATGGTGTCAGCACAGTGCCATACCCCTTGTGAGATATGACAGCAGACCATCCTCCTGCTGACACATGTACACCTACAACACAAATGGATACCATTATGGAAACCAAATTCACTCAGTGTTACTAACTGCTATAATGCATCATGGCTGGACAGCTACACTACCTGACATGTAAGCATTAAACATTACTACTGACAACATGTTACACAGCAGTACATCAGTACATTGTAGTACAGTCACCGTGTGCATCAGAACCATATTAGCCTGTCCCTGCATTGATGTTATGGATGACAGGGATGTGGCACAGGTATCATCATATGCACAGGGTGTGTTGTTGGTTTGCCAGAGACCTAGGGTGGGCCATACATTTGACACCATGTGTGTAGGTGAGGGGTGAAAGTTGCTGATATGGGTGTGGTGATGTAGTGTGTGTAGGTATGGGGTTGCCCTAGGTGCATTTGTATAGTGTGTGGGTATGCACACATACAGTTCTGCCATGTAACTGCCCTATACAGGTGTTTCTTGGACAGCTGCAGACCATATCTGGCAGGGTGTGCAGTTCACCACCTCCGGCCATGGACACACAGACTGCGCCTGCCAGGGGTTCCATGGGCACATCCAGGTACAGGCCTCGGTGTGCTACTCTCCCCTGATGATGACCTATGACTGATGGAACCAGGTCCCTCCTGGGACTGATCAGGGCCACGTGCACATGGCCTGCTGTGGTGTAGTGTGGACAGTACCCCCCTGCAGTGCTGGGGCTGGTACTGCCACTACTGGAGTGGCTTGGTGTCCTTGCATGTCCACGTCAACCACCAGATGGTGTTGCTGGCCTAAGTCCACATGGCAATTGCCCCACTCCTTTCACATGCTCTAGCATGGACAATCCACAGTCGATGAGGCCCACCATCTCACCCAACTATCTATCCATGGCCTCTGTATAATCACGGAGGGCACCTGAAAGTTCATGGATGTTGTCACTTACAGATGAGAAAGCAGCCCTTTGCAGCCTCAGACCCTGTCTGGTGTACAGTTCCATACATGCCTGCACTCCCATGACAGCCTGAAACATGAGTCTGGTGGTACCAGTTGTGGCACTTCTGCCAGGGTCATGATGACCAGCGGCCCTCCCATGAGCACCCCGGTACATCTGCTTATGTGGTACCCTGCCGGACATCCGGCTATGCCTGCTGTGTCCAGACACAGCAGCCATAGATATCACACTTTCCTGTGCACTGCCACCAACCGCCAACTGTTCCTCTGCTATGGCCACTGGTGATGGGGTATCTATAGTCACTGTGACTGTGTGTGGAGATGGGGTATATAACAGGGGGATGTCAAACAATTGCACAGTTGTGGCCTCAGGCAACCCCGCCTGTGCCTCAGCACACCTATCATGATTTTCAGTGTCTGTATGGCCACCAACATCAGATTGCATGCAGGAGGGAGCCTGACCCACCTTGCCACCTGTGAGGGGAAAACAAGAAATGCACTTTAAGACCTGTACAGCATTGCATAACAGTACACACATATACACAAGCACATAGACACACATACACACACACAGACACACACACACACACACACACACACACACACACACACACACACACACACATATACACACACACACACACACACACACACACACACACACACACACACACACACACACACACACACACACATATACACACACACACACACACACACACACACACACACACACACACACACACACACACACACACACACAAACAAACACACACCCTGAAATTCCACCATAATACCTACCTGTCCCTGAGTTTACAGACTGTCTCAAGTTTATTCACGTAAGTTCCCGATCCTGCATCACATTTGGAAATGTACACTCATTAATACCAATCATTAACATATCATTCTTCTAATTGCCTAGACAAGTGATCACAACACATAACCTGTCACTCCATTACCTCTTTGACTTGATATGTTAGGGGCTACTATGGTCACTCAATAATGTCACGCACTGGAGTGTCATACATAACTATTGCTCAGTTGATGCGAGATCTGTTGCTCAATCAACTTATTATGTGGACAACAGTAATATATAGAGACACTCCCTGGTGTTGTCTAGTAATTCCCCAATGCATCTGTAGTGCTGCATACATGGGTAGTCATTCACCTTTCTGCTGATTGCAATTTTAACAGTATACCTGGTATCTAGTTTCCCTCCCAAGCATGTTCCATACTACAGACAGATGGGGATGGTGGGCCTGAGGTGGGGTGAGGCATTGGTTGTACAGCACATGTATCTAACATGATACTGTCTGTAGGTTTCCAACGTGGGGTACACCAGTACACATTGCAACCCATGACTTTTGGGGACCTCTTCTGTTATGCATACACTACCTGTAGAGAGGCCTGGCTTATGTTTTCTTTGGTACAACTGTCACATCTGATTACCCTAACCCATAGCCCACACGTTTGCAGAGTCCAGGCAATTGCTGACATGGGTACTGCACAGCCAGTACTTGCTAGACATTCCTGCAACCCCCACAGTGTTGTGGCATGTTACTAGGCAGCCCGCATGACCAGTTTGCTACATGTGACATCATCTGTCTTGGATGACCATTTGTTTATTTCCTACATTATTCCTGTCCCATACATCCTTGCCACATAAATGACTGTCTGCACTGTTTGCCATGGTATATGCAATGGTGAGGTATGGCTACATGTCCAGATCATGGGTACTACCTGTTGGGTATGGGGACCATGCCATGTCAAGTAAGATGTGTGCAAGCCATGGCTGCCTCTGTTGCAGATGTGTGAACATTTGATGGCCAAACATCTTGGACAGCAAACCAATACATGGTGTGACATTGGGGAAGTGTACTTGCTGAAAGGTGCATTTCCATGACAAATGCATGCAATCAGTACCTAAACAGCTGCTTCTGTTATATTTTATCTGGAGTGTGTGTACACACATGCTTCCAGTGTTTGTGAAGGTATGTATTCCCCATATTTGCTGCCTTAACCTATGATTCCATATTACACATGCATTGCTCATGTTGGGACCACATTGCAGGTTATAAGGATTGTGGCCCACAGTATTATGATATGCCGTAGTGTTGATCTGTAACCCTTGCCATTGTAATACTGGTATATACACTGTTGTAGCACTGTATAAGGGTGATGTTTCACACATGTCCCTACTGTAGGCCATTTGTCCCACCATTATGTTCATCTCTGTGGACACATTTTGCAATGACAGGATGTTTGTTATATTACAGGAGTCTGACATACCCTTCAGATACACCATCATGGTCACCACTGAGATGCAGTGCAGTTAACAGCAATAATATGTGAACATGTACATGCATTGCGGGTAGGTGTGTTAAATTTGTGCATGGAATATACCATAGCCATAACATGACCGGTGTATTAGCAAGACTGAACAAAAAACATACACACCAGCTACAGGCTGCTGCCTTGGAGGTATATCAGAGTGACCTACATAAGTGCATGAGATAGATGTGATGTCAGTAGCCACAGCTGTGGCATTGGTACAGTGTGGGTGCAGCATTACAGTACATCAACAGTACAAGTTCACAATACTACAGCTTATGCACATCTGTTTACTACTACTATGCAGCAACAGACTATATATATGTCATCTCACATATGCATGATCTACCTGTACAGATGTGAATGGATATGCAAAAGTGCTTTACTGATGTGCCCTGTGGACTTACTTGCATGATCCTCTGCTAGTGTGTGGGTAGCACCCACCTCCACTATACTCTCCGCCAGTTGTTGTGTGTGCGGGCGGGCAGGTGTCCTGAGGCTGTCATGGAGCTCCTCAACATGTGTCAGGGGGGATGGATAACATGACCCCCCATTGCAAGGTGATCCCCCTGGACTGCAGCAGCACACTGATGGGCATTGCGAAGTAAGTCGTTGCAATGATGCCCGACCTGTCATAACTGTGGTTATGCGGGCCGACATCATTGACACTGTGGACAAGATCTTTCCACAGGGCAGTCCACTCATGCTGCTCATGGGCTGTTCTGCCAAACAGCAATTGGTAGTACTGTACCAGGTGTGTGATGATGACATCATTTTTGTCCGCTGAATAGACAGGTAGTCTGCCATGTGACATCTTGCCTGAAAGACATAAAGATGGAAACAGGTCTAAGGAACTCGTACAGCAAAGTTACCATAGTTCTTAATACACATCTCTGTCTATCCCCCCCATATCTGCGACAACAAACTGATCACACAACTCAATAGGTATGGCTACAGCATACCTACCATTGGGACATATGTCGTATTGTACCACACTTTGTGCTATGTGTTTGTAGTCATTGTTCCCTGTGGGGACATTATCATTGCTGGCCTGTTATGGACAATGTCACCTGCATACTATTGTAAGGGTCACTATGGTTCCATATATGCATGTGGTCTGTTTGCTATGTTCTTGCTGCACATCTGTTATATGTTATTGGGGATATCTATGCATGCTATTGGACATGATACAGGAATGTGTGGACTATTACTACCCACATATGTTCTATAACAGTGACACAATAGCATATTTATGGAACAGTTGCCAGCAGAACCACCTCTTCCACCTCATCTGGCCATGATACCAGGCCACATCACATGTGGGACCCACCTTGGGGCCTCCTCATCTACTGGTCCTGCACTACCTTCAGGTGGAACCACCTCAGGAGATGGTGCCCCCCCCCCAGGGGCACACACAGACATGATCCTGACACCCGAGGTCAGGTCCAGAGTCTGGTGCATAAGGAGCTCCACAGAGACTTGGGGGATGTACTACAGCACCTTGAGGCCCTCAGTACACAATCACAGGGTCCACATGCTCCTCCTGGTCAGCCTTCAGCCCAGGAACCTTCAAGGCCGTGAAGCTGATGTTGTGACTGGCAATGTATGGGGGCCTTGTTCCAATTGTTTCCATGTGGGGGCTCATGGGGCTTCCACATCGCAGATGACACTCAACATCCAGGGTGTTTACCCACCACATGTGTCATATACCACCCCTGTAGGCTGTCTTCTCTATCTACCAACCCAACCCACCTCCACAAATATACCTGCTATCCTTCCCCAAATTCCCAATCCCACCTTCACAGACAAGGGCAGTGTGGTCCCATAAGGGGTTCACATATGACATAACCATCCATGTTGTGCACACTTAGTGCTGTATATATATATATATATATATATATATATATATATATATATATATATATGTGTGTGTGTGTGTGTGTGTGTGTGTGTGTGTGTGTGTGTGTGTGTGTGTGTGTATTGATATGTGTGATGTTCCCTCCCACATAGCATGCAGCACTGTGATGCAAAACTAGGGGACATGTATTTATATACATATGTGTGTGTGTGTTTATATATATGTAGACATACACATGTATATCTATATATATATATATTCATATATATATATATATATATATATATATATATATATATATATATATATATATATATATCTGTGAACTATACATATATATATATTATATATATATATATATATATATATATATATATATATATATCTACACACACACATATACTAGTTGTTCACTACTTATTTATCTAATATACTGCAATCTATATGCTGGCAAACTGTCACCTCCCCATTTCTGCCAGTCTACACTGGTGTTCCCCAAGGCTCCATTTGGGTCCCCTCCTGTTTAATATCTTCACTAATAACTTAAACTCTGCTGCTAAGCTCTCAACATTCTTACAATATGCTGATGATTCCACCCTTATTACCACTGCCCACAGTATCCCTGAGCTCCTTTCTCTTGCCCAAAACACTTTCTCTTCCATTGTAACCTGGCTCACTGATAATCAACTAAACTTGAATCCCAAAAAAATAAACTTCTACTTTTTCTTCCTAAAACACTAACTCAACATAAATCCTCTTTCTCCATCACCTCTCTTAACAATACCATCATCAGACCAGAACCACATACAAAATTACTAGGTGTCACTGTAGATGATGACCTAAAATTCGATGTACAGATCAATCAATGCATAAAGAAAACCCTCCAAAAACGTGGCCTTCTGTACCATAATCATAAATTTCTTCCTCCATCCTCCAAACCTTACCTAACCAAATATCTCCTTTTACCCTCTCTTCTGTATGCTACAGCAAGCTAGCAAAAACCTACAACAAAATAGCTGATTTTGCCTCCAGTCTCCCATATAAATCCCACCATTGCCTTGCTCTTAAGTGTTTGCAATGGCCTGATTTCCCCATACAACTACTCCTCCCTCAACTGCATATAACACACGCTGT